>NW_023644222.1:0-8774 GCF_015228065.2 Penaeus monodon | reverse complement strand
ACAAAATTTTTTAAAAAAACCCTATATTTATGACAGCCGCAATGGTCCATGGGTAGAGTAAAACTGGACTCCGCCCCCCAAAAAGGGACAAGGTGTGGGTAAGGGTTTTGGGCTGGAAGAGCAAAAAAAATATTTTCCCCCCTATCTACCATTGGAGGATTTTCTCTAGTGGGATGAAAAAAATGCTTCCTTGCTCCCCGACCTTTAAGGGGGGGGAAAAAAACCCAAACCCCTTTGGAAAAAAAAACTGGTTCCAAGGGGGTTTCCCGTGGAAATTTGGCCCCAACCCGGGGTTTTAGGAAAGCATCCAAAAGGGCCCCCCTAAGGAACCCGCCTTTCCCGCTGGGGGGCATCAAATTTTCTGTGAGGGGCGATCACCTTTCAAGTCTCAGGGGGGTAAAAAAAGGTTTTGGAACAAGCCCTTAAGGGGGTCCCCCCATTTTCCTGATTTTTTGGTTCCCAATGGGTTTTTTTTCCCGTCATTCCCTTTCCCGGGGGCGGGGTTGGGATTTAAAGCCCCCACTATTCCCCTCTTTTTGGGACAGGGGGGTTGTGGGGTTTTAAAAGAATGGGTTATTGTTTCAACAATTTCAGTCTAAGGCTTCCCGGGGAATCCATTGCCCCTTTGAATTTTCCATTTTCCCAAAGGGCGTGGTTTTTGAAAATGTTCCCGGCCCCCACGGGGGGGGGAAAAGGGGTTCTAATTTTTACTAAAATTTTAAAATTATTCTTTTCCCCTGGAATAAAACCAGGATTGGTTTTTATTCCAAAAAAGAATTTAATTTTTTTAAACCCAAAAAAAGGAAGGGGAAAATCCTCCTAAAATCCACAAGGAATTTTACCGGGGTAATTAGGTTTTCAAAAAAAACCAGAAAAAGAAGGGGGACTCTGCTTGATTTTTTTAAAAAATTTGGAAAAATTTTTAAATGTTTTTCCCGCACACCCACCAATTTTAGTGTAATTTTAAGGTTTTCCCAGACAGAGTATTTGGGGAAAGGACCCTGGGGCCAAGTTTTATGTTTTTTTTTTTTTTTTTTTAAAATTTTGGTTTTTTTTTTTTTTTTTTTTTTTTTGTGGCAGTAAAAAAATTTTAAAAAGAAAGTGATGGTTTGGAACCAGCGACACCAGCTCTCCTTCTAATTTTAAAAACTCTAGTCCTCCAAAATCATTTAAGTGGGCATGGTACCACCTAAGGAAAAAGCCATTTTGTGCCCAACCCTTGCAGGTTCCATGCTATGGTTATGGGCAGGACCCAACTCTTGCCTTTTTAAGGGAAAATGGACAACCAAAAGTATGTAAAAATGTGGTACAACGGTCATCAGGAGATGACAACATCCAGGCCCAAATTGCTGCTACCACTGCAAAGAAGCTCACGAACTTCTTCAAAGCAATGTAAAATGACATTTTTGAAAAGAAGTATTGGTAATAAGATCAAGGAGAAAGTTACCCTTTCCATAGGCAAACCCAAGTGCCCGTGTGCTTTTTGCACAGCAGGTAGGTCCTTGTTTTTTGGTTCTACCCCACCTCTTTCCCACAACCCTTGCCCTCTGGTGTTTTTACCCCACACACTCTGTCACTTCCTTTAAACCTCAGCCCCAAAATTTTTTGAATCTCCTCTGGTGAGTTGTTCCCCCAGAAACGGGTAGGAGTGGGGGGTCTTTTGAGGAGACTCTTCCAAAGAATTTTTGGGCCACAAATTCCCACAGACCTCAACGGGACAGCGTAGACAGGGGCCCCGTGCTAGACAGTTTTGCCCCTGAAGCAAAGATCAGGCCCCGTCCTTTGCCCGGGCAAAGAAATCCAACCCTTTTAAAAGGGAAACTTGTGGAAATTTTTCCCCACAGGAAAAAACAACTCTTAAAAAAGGTACCCAAGACCCGGGAAAGGGAAGCCTAAAGGTGTGAGGCAGGCCTTTTAACCACAGGTGCTCCCAAAAACCCTTTATAAAGAGGTAATTTAAAGAAGGGATCCCCTAATCCAAGGAACTATCAGGGAATTCATGTAAAATAGGAAAAAATGCAACACCTGACAGTTCATGTAACCCCCTTTGTGTATGCCTACAAAGGGGTATGACCCGGGAAATCGTCCCATTTCCCCGAGGGATTTTAATTCAAGCCCATTATGGCCTTCGACAATGGACCTCATGGACGAGTAGCAGTAATGGTTACATAGGAATTTTCCCTTTCCCGGCCATCCACCGAGACAAAAACTGAGGCTGGAGATAGGCTTGACATGACCTTACACTAAAGCATTCATCTACCTTCCCAATAAACTCAACATAAAGATTTGGAAGATCTACTTTTGGGGAGTTGCCCCCAATCCCCTTTACCTTGGGAGATTTCAAATGGTCGGGGATCACCTCTGGGGGACACTTTATGAAACCCTCGAAAAAGGGGCCTTGGAGACTTTGTTTTTAAAAATAGAGCAGTTTTACTGAACAGCGACACCCCCCATTTCCAAAATTTAAATTGAACATCTCCCAATTAGACCCTATCAATAGGCTACCTGATTACAGTTGAATTTATTTGGGAGTAATGGGAAACTTACATGGAAGTGACCCTTACCCAAAACTTTCGGAGGGAGGGGGAATGGTTTCCAACCCAAAGGGGTGCAGAGATGGCGACTTAAATATGCGAACTGGATTTTTTTGATAAAAATGCAGTATTGCAAGGATTGTGAATATTTTCCCGTGTGTTTAAGATGCTGTTTCACATCACGAAATTACCTTGCAGAGAAGATCCCTTCCCAAAAGTAAACGGGCATTACCGTCGACCTCCGGTACCATGGTGGTCTGATGAATGCCATCAAACTGTCAGAGAAGAATATCTGCATTAAGGCAGTTGAAACAAAGCCCCCAGCATTGTTTAAACTTTTTCAACTACAAAAAGGGCCCCAGCCCAAGGCCAGGCACGTTTCTAAAAGAGGCAGAGGACATCATGGAGACAGTTTGCTCCTCGATTTAAATCGGGGCCCCTTTGCATGGGGATGGGGGCAAGGTGTGTAAGATCGTGGAAAGAGCAATCCATGTCCCCCCCTACTCGAGGATAGTGGCATAATCATCACAGGGAAAAAAAGTTTCAAAAGAGCTAGCTAAATTATGGCAGAGTGCCCTTTTCGCGAAGGAGTGGACTCTGCTTTTCAGGTTGCCGTAAGACTGCCCAGGAAAAATGATGATATTCCATACCAAAGATATCTACTTTAGGAGAGCTCCCAAAACTTTCCTTTGGACCTATTCAATAGGATCCCGGGAGGGCACAGTGCCATCCACATGAAAAAGGCATAATATTTTTTCCAAACCTGGCAAGGACTTACGCACCCCGGAAATTACAGACCAATTTCTCACACCCCAGCATCTAAAACTGATGGAGAAAAAAGGTAAACTTCGGTTTACATGGTGCTAGAAAAGAAAAACTGCTGACCCTTATCATATGGGGGAGAAAAATTTAGATCGACCACAGATGCATTTTGGGGGGATGGAAACGCTATAAAGGGAATTTCCTTCGCCAGCAACTCAAAAGTTAGCGGTCTTCTTTGACCTCAAAAAAAGGGTTATATACTATTTGGAAGCATGGATACTCATGAAAGCGTAGACATTGGTTTAAGAGGGCTTGGAGTGGGAGAGAGAGGGGGAGGGGGAAGAGGAGTAGAAAGGGGTTGAGGAGAGAGGGGGGAAGAGGAGCAGCAAGGGTAGAGAGGAGAGGGAGAGGGAGGGGGGGGAGGAAGAGCATCAAGGGAGAGATAGTAGGAAGCAAGTAAGGGGGGTTAAAAAAAAAAAAAAAGGGAAAGGGGGTAGGAGAAGGGAGGCCTGGGGGCCCCTCACCAATCCCCCCCTACCCATGGTCGAAGTGGCCCCACAGGGGTAACGAACCGGAAAGAGAAAAAGGGAAGCTGAGCCTGATCATTGCCTTCACAACAAAGAGAAATGCCAGCTGAAAAAGAAGTATTGGTAAAAAGGGCCAAGGAAAGTAGTTTCCCAGGGGCAAAGAAAAACACCCCCCAGTGCTGTTTGCACAGCTGGGGTTCTAGCCATCCCCCTTAAGCCCATTTGCCCTAATATTTTTTACACCATAATTCTCCCACTAATTTTTAAACCCTCAGTCCTCAAATGCTGAAACTCCCTCTGGAAAGTTTTCCACCAAAAAGGGGTGGAGTGAGGGGTTTTTGAGGAGACTCCTCCCCCCAAATTAAGGTCTTTAAAAACCATCCGACAAGGCCCAAAGCCCTCAACTTTGACAGCCCCAGCTGTACCACATCCACAGGGCCCCCATTGCTAGACAGAATGCCCCCGAACCAAAGGCCCAAGTCCATCCTTTGCCCACAAAGAAAATCCGAGCCTGTCCAAAACCATGGAAACTGTTCCAAAAAAAAACAACCTTCAAATACTCCCAAACCCTGGAAAGGGGACGCCCTAAAGGTTGGGCAGGCCTTTAAACGTTGCTCATCCCTTAAAGAGGTTTTAAGACAACTCTAACCCCAAATGGAACTGTCGGGGAAATTCATGCAAAAGGGGAAGAACTGCCAAAACATTGATGTTCATGAAAACCCGTTCTGTGAATACCTACAAGGAGATGCCCAAGGAAAAAATCATCCGTTTTCCCAGAGGGGATTCTAAATTAAAGCCCGCTATGGGCCCTTTGATAAGGACCTCATGGAGGAGTAGCAGGATGGTAGTAAAAGATATTCCTTCCAGACCATCCCCTACAGACCCCATGCAGGCTGTGAAATAGGTTTGACACGCCCTTACACTAATGCATTCATTCCCTTCCTCCACATAATTCAAATAAATGTTTTGGAAAAATCTACTAGGAGTTTGCCACATCCATATCTACTTTGGGAGATTCAATGGTCAGCCCCACCTTGGGGAAATATTTTATGCAACCCCTTTGAGGAAGGCCTTGGAGCCCTTGTTCTCAAGAGTATATGCATTTTTTACTGAACAGTGACATCCCAACTTTTTCCAAAATTTTAAAACGGGGGAAATTCTCCAATTTTTTGACCTGTCAATGGTTCACCGTTTCACATTTTGAATTTCACTTGCACATATAGATGCGACCACTTTTCCAATATTTTTGGAGGAGGGAATGGTTTTCCATCCAATGGAGTGCAGAGAGGGCGACTTAAACATGCGGACTGGAATCTTTTTAGATGAACTGCAGTTTTTGCAAGGATCTGCAGGGATCACAAAAGCAAAAGCATCCATTCCCAAAAGTGCAGGCAGTACCTTCGAGCCCAGTACCATGGTGGTCTGAGAATCTGCTTAAGGAAATTTTTAAAGAACAGTGATCCATTATAATAAGACCGGCAAGGGCCAGGCGAGGCTAATGGGGCTAGATGGACATCTTGGAGACGATTTGTCTCCCGATTAACTCTGAGACCCCCTTGCATGGGTATGGAAATTTTGCGTAAGATCGTGGAAAGAGCACATCCCTTCACCACCTGCTCTGAAAATAGATGGCATAATCCTCACAGACAAAAAAAATTTTGAAAATGAATAGTACACCCACGGTAGAGATTCCTCTGGAGCATTTTTACAAGCCCGATTTTCACTCTGGCTGAACAGGAACAACGCCCAAATGTCTTTCTTCAGTAGGACTGCAGCAGAAATTCCCTTTTTTGCACAAAGAGATGGACTCGTTTTGCACTCTGCCTTAAGACCCCCCAGGAAGGACAATTTTCCCATCCCAAAGAACCCCCCCTTGCCAGAGAGCTCCCCAAATTTTCTTTTTGGATTAGAAACATGTTGCTAGAAAAGGAAAGTACCCCCCCATATCAATAGGGTTTTTAAGAAAATGAGGTCGACCACAGTGCTCTTGTGAGGATGGAAACTGCTGTAGAAAATTTCTTCGCATAGCGTCGTCATGTTAGCAGTTTTCTTGCCTTGAAAAGGCTTATGTACTATTGGAAGCATGGATACTCATGAAGGTATGCTTTGGTTTTAAAGGGGAGATTACCTCCCTTCATAAAAAGTTCCTTGCTGACAGGAAGTTTTTGAGTTTTGGTGGAAACAGTTTCTCTAAACCGGAAGATCAGGGAAAGGGCCACAAAGGGGGTGTGACCCCGTTTGCCATTGCTATAAATGCTATCTTTGCTATCGTAGGGATGATTTAACTGTACGCTCAGGAGCAGCTTAAACATGGCAAGGACAAAAAAAAATGCAAAAAATCAGTTTGTGCAGTGGGCAACATACCTGGTTAAAAATTCCTAAGCAAGACCATGGGTATGCATTTCCACAAACAAGGAAAATTCCACCTTCCCCCTATTTAGGGGCAAAAACCCCTGCAATTTGGGCCAGGAGGTGAAGTACTTGGGTTAATTTTTGACCAAGGGTGCCCACATCAAACAGTTAAAAAGGGGAAGGCATAAAGTTTCTTTTGATTTGGGGGTTCTTTTACATCTATCTTGGGTGCAGACTGTGCAAAGCTTCTGCGGCTTTTCTGAGCGCTTTTTCATATAAACTTGACTAGGATGTGGGCTTATTCTCTGATGTTGGACCGGTTCAAATGAAGCTCAGAATCTGTATAGGACTTTTTGGTCTTCACCGTGGAGTCCTGTTGATGAGGTGGAGAACCACCTCTTTCATTACACTGGATCCCGAATCTGATTTTTCACACGGATTCCCACATCCCCGATTGGGTTTCCCAACCCCCCTTTAAGGGTAGCCAATTTCCTTGGTAGTGAAGAGGAATTTGTGGAAGATCTTTAATTTAAATCTCACTAAGGGGCTGGCGTTTGGGAATTCCCCAATTCCCCCCCTTGGGCTAATCAATTCGACTGGATTTGGGGCGGAACGGGGGAAAGGGAGAGATCGAAACAGAAGTCAAAAGAAAGATTTCTTCAACATACTTTAAGTACCAAGGACAAAATGGCAGTGAGAGAAAAAGACGCATTTGCAGTCTTTTCCAGCAGCCTCGATCTTCACTGTAGAGTTACTGTACCTGTCTCCCCCCTATACACTGAAATTGATTGGGGTAGGATTGTCACATAGGGCTATCAGTTTTTGCAACAATTTTTTTACATTTGGAGCAAATATTTTTGCTTTTTTTTTGATATAATATTTTTTGTTTTTGTAAGGTATTTTTTTGATGATTTTAATGTTTATAATTTTAATATTTTTATTATCAAAATATTCCCGCTAATAACCTTTGCTGTTGACGCGGGGAGATAATTTTAAATAATTAATCAATCCAGAGATATCTGGTCCATTTTGCTAACATGAGCCAACTGCCTTTTCTGGGTTTCCCTTTCCCCAAGATGAGTTAAAGGAAATTACATATAGGGGAAAGACAATGCCCCTCAATACATATATGAAATTAATACATATACAAAAAACGTATCCCGTGTACTGTCTTGGGGTAGTCCACTTGATTTCCCCGCGATCAAGCAGCTCTGACCTACCTCTGTCATCTTTATATTTCAACCCCCCTTAGCATGACTTGCCCTTTTGATACCCAAAAAAGCCTCACTGCCCAATATCCAAAGCTTTTTTGGAGCCTTTTTGTCTCCCTGGGGGCTGATTTTCCCCCATCTGTACCAGTGTTTTTTCACTACAATTAACTTCGAGTCTTATGTCATGTTTGCTTGCCTTCCCCCCTTGGGCTCCCCCTAAGAATTTATCAAGCAAAAGAAAATTATATTTTTCTAAAGTTACTAATGATTTTCCCGCTGTGTTCTTTGAGTCTATACATAACCCATTTTAACCATTCTACCACTTCAAAGGTCCTCTCATTTCGTTTTTCCCGTTTTCACTGATGCCAAGCCAAACATTTCTTTTACATAAAAACAAATGCGGCCCCGTCTAGTTTTCACTAAAAATCCTAAATTTTCTCCTTTCCAGGTATTCTTTCAATCTGTAGTTTCTTTAACAATCTCATGTGCCTTTGCCCCAATCGTAATTTTCCTTTTCAGTTTTCGGGAGGCGACAAAAAATGCAAAACGGGCTGGTGCTCTCCCAAAAATTGCCCCCCCAAGGGGGTTACATCTGTAGTTCCATGTGCAGCATGTTCACTTTCTGTGTGCTTGAGTAGTAGCCACCTATGTGATTGTCCCTTTTCACAAGACCTAGGACCTGCTTGATTGTTTTTTTGATTTAGGGGTAATGATTTTTTTTTTTTAATTCCCCATAGAGATTATTTTTCACACATTTTAGGCAGTTTTTCCCTTTTAACCCCTACGTTTAATAAAACGAGAATAATTATTGTTAAAACCTATTTCCCCCCTGTCAGCAATCAGTCGTTGTATCTACTGAATCCTTTCAAGTGGCTTTGTGACGTTTGGGAAAATTCGGGAAATTTGTTTAATACCCCTGCCAAACATTACATCGCTTACAGAATTACTGGGTTTTTCTTAGGTTCCCCCCCCCAAAAAAAAAAAAAAAAAAATTTTTCGGCTTTTATTGATTGTTTTAGTAGGGCCTGGGGCCGGACGAAAGTTCTCAGACAGTTTTTTAGACGATTTGAGACCAAATTTGAGGGCTGTTCAAAAGTGTCTCTGGCCGGTGCCTGCCCCAAATAAAGATTTAACAAATAATTAAATTAATACTTTTTTTATTACCTATATAGTAAGTTAAGACTTATTTTGTAATACATTCATGGACAGTAATTCTAAATAAACCCGAATACATCAAAAAAATAAAGTGAACAAGGGCAGCGAAGTCATTGTACATTTGCGCTCATCAAATTTATTTCAGATTCAAAAATACCCTTAGACATTGCAGAGTATTTTTTCTAATCTAATTTTGGCCCTTTTTTTAAGGTGTTTTTTAAAAAAAATTTTTA
>NW_023644221.1:0-5000 GCF_015228065.2 Penaeus monodon | reverse complement strand
ACTGCTGTGCAATCAAAACTATATCATCGGCTACCTCAGATTTAATATTTTGTATCCTCCAACATCCACAGTTCCTTCAAAATTCTCTAGAGCACCTCTCCTAAGTGTTCAGAATATATATTAAAGAGGTGCGGAGTACAGAATGCAACCCTGTCGTACTCCTGTTGCCTTTCGAACCATTCTGTTCAACCCATTAAGTGGTCTTACAGCTGCTTGTTGTTGTAATTACATGGCTTTTATAGGTGGATTATGTGTTTGGGAAAATTCATATGTACAGTTATTCCAGAGGGGGTATATCGTGATTCAAACAGTATCAAAGGCTTTTCACATTAAACGATTGAAACACAGGTATAGGTCTTTTTGATGTTCTTGTTTTTCTATGATCAATTTTAAATTTAGGAATCTGATGTCTGGTACCTTTTCCATGGCGAAAACCTGCTGTTCGTCGCAATTCCTCTCTTAATTTCAACTTCATTATTTCAGCAAATAATTTCAACAAATTTTGCTGCTGTGACTTATTAATGCAATTGTCAGTATTATGTCTTTGCCATTGGAGTGCGTCACCTTTTTGAGGTTGGGAGGTAAAGAACTTGATTTTACCAGTCTTCGGCCATTTTTTTTCATTCCATATTTTGTACCGAGTTTGTAGAGAAGCATCAACACTTCGCCAGCATTACTTAATTAGTTCTGCTGTTATTTATCTATTCCGGGGCTCTGTTATCTTTAACCTCTGTTATGGAATTTTATAACTTCGTCTAACAGTGGGCGGTGGTCATCTTCGTTGTAATTGAGTCTAATTAATGTTGTTGTTAGATCTTTTAATTTTTTTTTTTCCTTTTTGGATAAGTTGGCACAGTATTGATTCATCTATCTTTGATTCTTTTCCATCACATTAAAACAAGTCCACTTGCAGTGTTGATTAGTGGTCCATGTAGGTTTAAATTTTCGTGTGAGTTTCGTATCCTTGGTAGAGCTTCTTTAGTTGTCTGTAATTGATTTAGAACAGTTTTCAATTACTCTGCAATGTTCATTAAATATTTATCCTTATCGTGTCGCAATAATCTTGAATTTTTGTATTTTGTTTTTTGTAAATTACTTTTTCAAACTGGATTATTGATACCTTTTATTTTAGGCATCTTTTGTTCAAATTTTCAGATATCCAGGGGGATGTCTTTTTTCTTTTTGGCGAAGTTTCTTAAGCAGGCTCAGCAGGATTTCTTTTTCATTCTTCCAATAAATATTTGGTGTTTTATCTCTTCACATTGATGAGTATTTCAAATTTGGTTGACACTGTAATTCTGTAATTGTTATCAAGAGTTTTGTAGTCGAGCTTTAGAGGTGGGTGTTGGACGCTCCATCTTTTGAGTCTTATTTAAAGCGATAGTTAGTAGTTGTGGTCGACTGTGCAGCGGCACCAGGTCTGTGTTATGGCATTTTTATGCAACTTTTCCAATTTGGTCAGCACAATGTAGTCAATTTGGTGCGTGTCTTTGTCTGGTGAAAACCACGTGTACAAGTGTCTTGGGTGGCTGTTGGAACAATGTATTGGCTATAAAACTAAATTATTTGTACTACAGATTCAATTAAAAATCTTACCTCTTTCATTTTTATCTCCAAGGCCGAATTTCCACAGGTGTCATTTTTTAGATTATTTTTTCCCTACTTTGGCGTTGAGGTCTTCCCCATGATTATTTTACATCTCTGTTAGGGATTGTGTCTAAAGTAATATTGGAGAGAGTTATAAAAAAAATCAATTTCTTCATACTTGCAATATGGTTGGTGCGTAGCAGTGTATAATACTAATATTATGAGTTTTTGCTTGTATTCGACTTTAAAATGCCGATCATTTATTGGGACTGTACCAATTAGTGCATTGCAGTTTTTTTTGTGAGACTCATAGCAACTCCGGTGATTATAATTTCCTTCTCTTTTCCAGAAAAAAGAATGTCGTGTTTTCTTTAGTTTTGAAAACTTCCTTACTTTTCAAATTGGTCTCACTTATTCATAGTATTTGAATGTTGTATCTATCCTTTCGTTTACCAGAAGTCTGTAAATTTACCATCTCTTCATTTTCCTACGTTCCACGTTCCGATTTTTAATGTGTCTTAATTGGACATATTTTCTTATCTTCTTCTTCCAGATTGCATGTTTTAATATTTTCAGCCTAGTTGCCCACGGGACTAACGCGCCCCTGATACCACGCGACGGGCGATTGGTATGAATTATGCGTTCTGATGTTAATCA
The DNA here is from genome assembly GCF_015228065.2 of Penaeus monodon. Lineage (NCBI taxonomy): Eukaryota > Metazoa > Arthropoda > Malacostraca > Decapoda > Penaeidae > Penaeus > Penaeus monodon. The sequence continues at coordinate 2,756 of NW_023644221.1, read as the reverse complement.
TTGGTGTCGAGCTTTGTCAGGAGAGGGGGGAAATAAAAGTCTTGAGTGGACTCCCCCAGGCTCCTTCTCAACTCGCAGTCTCCAAACTTAACTAGGAGGAAACTATCTCTGCCGCTGAAAACAGTGACACTGTAATACGCCAGACATATGGATTTGGTGAACCAGTTAATACAGTAGACTGAAGGTGTTTCACAGATATCCACTGCCCTGCTGCCGACAGGTTTCACCGGCAACACTGGTAATAGGGCGTAAATAGGGTGCTATCTGTTCAGGGAAGCCCAGGGTGCAGTTTATTGGTCTTACCCATTGCTATATCTATATATATATATATATATATATAGTACTATATATTTATATATATAGATTATATGCATGTATACAGATATACATATATATACCACACACACACACAGGTGTATGTGTGCAAAGCTGCTGGTTGTGTGTGTGTGTAAGTATATTACCATAGATATATATATGTGAATATTAAATATATATTATATATATATATCTATATATATATTATATAGATATATACACAACACACACAAACACCACACACACACACACCACACACACACACACACACACACACACACACACACACACACATACCACAGACCACACACAGATATACACCAATACACAACTATATATATATATATATATATATATATATATATATATATAAACAAATATATATATGTGTGGGTGTGTGTGTGTGTGTGTGGTGTGTGTGTGTGTGTGTGTGTGTGTGTGTAATGTGTGTATATATATGCAAAAATATATATATATATTATATTTTAATATTTTAATATATTATTTATATATATTATTTTATATATTTTAAAATATTGATCTTAATTTAAATAATTATGATGTATGTACTTTTATTATTTTATAAAATATATATTATATTATAATATAATATATATATATAGATAATACACTAGAAGTGCTCATACACACAATACACACACAACACACACATAAAATTATAATATAACATATTTTAATAAAATATAAATATATTATAATAATATATTATATTATAAATAGATTATATAATATATATATTAATATTAATTTAAATAATATTTATATATATTTTATGCACACACACAAACCACCCCCACACAACACATACACACACACACACACACCCTATCTTCCTCCTCCTCTCTCTCTCTCTCTCCCTCTCCTCTCTCTCTCCTCTATATATATTATAATATTTATAATATATATATAATTATAATAAAATAGTTTTAATATACTATATGTGTGTGTGTGGTTTTTGGAAGTATATATACATACATATATAATGTAAAATATAATATTTATAATAATTAATATATATTTTTTATATATATATATTAACACACACACACACACACACCACACACACACGCACAACAACACAGCACTACACACACAGATATACACACATACACAAAAAATTTTAAATTAAATTATATATATATATAAAAAATGTAAAATATTATTGTATATTATATATATTATTAATATAATAATTATATAAAATTATATATATATTATATTTTAATATATAATGTGTGGTGGTGTTATGTGTTTGTGTGTGTGGTTGTGTGTGTGTGTGGGTGTGTGTGTGTGTTTTGTGTGTGTGTGTGTGTGGTGTGTGGTGTGTATGTGGTATATATTATTTACATGTTAATATTATATATATATATATAATATATATTATATATTATATATATATATATATGTATATATATATATTATATTATACATGAAAACATACATACCACCATACACACATATAGGGTTATAATAAAATTATTATATAAAATATATATATATATATATATATATATATATAAATATATATATAAATTATATGAATAATATATGTATATAATATGTAGACATATATATAAATATTTTTTAATGGACCGGGGCCCGTCAAAAGATATGAATCATTTCTCAAAAAAATTACAAAAGATAAAATTTTAAAAAAAAATACTGATGAAAATTTTAGGCAAAAAAAATATCATAATAAACCAAAGAAGACATCATGAAATACAAAAAAAGGGGAAAAAAAAACGCACATCAATAAAAACGAAATTTAAAACCATGCGAGAAAGAACCTAGTAAAATTTTAAAATACAGGGTAAATATAACCGATAAAATAAATTTTAAAACTCAATAACAGAGATTGACCCAAAAAACAAAAATGACTTGACAGAAAAAGAGTGCAGCCACGACACCCCGAAAAAAGTTAAAACACAAAAAAGGACAAGGGACTCCGATAAAACACAAACTTAAAACACGAATTTAAAAGAAATTTACAAAAGCAGAACTGTTACAAATTAAACAAAAGCAATTAAAAAAATTTAAAAGGGAGCAAAAAAGAAAACGGGCAAATATATATGTATACTATAGTAGTCCCGCGCAGGGAGAACGGGTCCCCTACAAAGAAAGCCGTGCAATGGAGTGTGTCGCCCCATCTTGGATTGCGACCCCACTCCAGTACACAACACACGCATGCAGCATAACCATATATATAATATATATATATTATATATATATTATATATATTTTATATATATATTAAATACGTACATACCTGTATCTATAAAACATATAAATACATATATATATAAAAAAATTTTTAAATATTTAAAAATATATTATAATATATATAAAAAATTTTTTTTTTTTTTTTTTTTTTTTTTTTTTTTTTTTTTTTTTTTTTTTTTTTTTTTAAAAATTTTTTTTTT
>NW_023644220.1:0-37843 GCF_015228065.2 Penaeus monodon | reverse complement strand
CGGCAGACCGACCAGACAGAACAAAGAAAGAACAAAACAAAAACCAGACCCAGAACCAGAACAGAACAGAAGACAGCAGAAAGAACCAGAACAGCCCCCAGAACAAGCCAGAAAGAAGTCCCAGCAGCGAAACCAAAAGACAGATCCGGGCAGCCAGACAAAGACAGACAGACAGAACAGACACCAGAACCAACCAGAAAACAAAACAGACCAGAACCAAGAAAAAGGAACACAAAACCCAGCCAGAAAGAACAAGAAACCAGAACACCCAGCCCAGAAGAAAAGGAACCAGACACCAGAAGCCAAACCCAGAACAGACAGAAGCAGAAACCAGACCAAAGAATCCGGCAGAAACAGACAGAAAGAACAGAAGGAAAGACAGAACCAGAACCGGCCAGACAGAAGCAGACAAAAGGGGGCCAAACCCGAACAGCAAAACAGAAACCCCCAGACCAAAGAAAGAACCAGACCAGAACAGACCAGAAGACCCAGCCAGACCAGAACAAAAGAACCAGACAAGACAGACAGAAGAAAGACCCCCGGGGAAAACCAGACAGACAGACACAGAAACCCACCCAGACAGAACGCAGCAACACCAGCAGACAGACCAGAACAGAACCAGACAAAAAGCCCAACCCGAGACACAGAACAGAACAGAAAACCAGACAGAACCCCAGAAGACAGACACAGAACAGAAGCAACCAGAACCCAGCAGAACCAGCAGAACAGAACCCCCCCAGCCCCAGAACACAAAACCAGCGCCAGAACCCAGCAGACAGAGAACAGACAGACCAGACAGAAGAGCGACAGCAGAGCCCAGACAGCCAGACCGCAACAGAAGAGAACAGCCAGACAGAAACCAGACCAGCAGAACAGACAGACCCAGAACAGACAGGGAGAACAGCAGGAAACAGAACCACAGACCAGCCCAGAACAACAGAACAGACAGAACCCAGACCAGAACCCCAGTCAGACCCACAGAAACAGACCAACCAAAACCAGCAAGAACAGAGACAGACACCAGACAGAAAAGCCCAAAGGACCAGAACAGACAGAACAGAACCAGACCGGAAACACAAAGCAGCCCGAAAACCCCAGCAGAACAGACCAGAACCCCAGAAGACCAGAACACCAGACAGAACAGACAAGCAACCAGAACAAGAACCCCAGACGACAAGCAGACAAGAACAAGAACAGAAGACCAGAAACCAGACCAGAACAGACCAGAAGTGGTTGCCAGACAGACAGAACCAGAACACCAGACAGACACAACAGAACCAGAAACAACCAGCCAAGACCAGCAAAACAGACAGAACCCCCAGACACCAGAATCCAGCAGAAACAAACCAGAACCAGAAACCGAGACAGCGCCAGACCCCAGCAACAGAACAGACCCAGGAAGCCAGACCCCAGCCAAGACCCAGACAGAACAGACAAAACCCAGACCAGAAACAGACCCAGCACAGAACACACGAAGCCAGACGACAGACAGAACCACAGAACGCCAGAAGCCAGAACCAAAAGAACCAGAACCCAGAGATCGCAGAAACCGAACAACCAGAACAGACCCAAGCCAGAACCAGACAGACAGCACACCAAGACCAGCAGCCAAGCAGAAACAGACCACAGACCAGACCAGAACAGACCAGAACCAGACAGACCAGAACAGACACAAAGAACAGAACCAGACAGAACCGAAACCCAGAAGACAGACCCAGCAGCCAGAAAACAGACCAGAAACCAGAACAGAACAGACCGAAGACAGACAGCAACAGACCAAAAACAAAAACCCAAAACAGAACAGAGACAGAACCAGAAGCAGCAGAAAGAAAGAACACACGAACCAGAAAAGAACAGCCCCAACAGAAGACAGAACAGCAGAGAAAGACCAGACCAGACAGACAGACACCAGCAGACCAGAACCCAGAGACCCCAAACCAGAAACCCAGACCGACCGCAGCACCCAAGACCAAACCCAGACCAGAACCACGAGAAACAGAAGAAGACCCAGACACAGCCCCACCAGACCAGCCCCAGAACAGAACAACACAGAACCCGAAGACCAGAAAGCAGCAGCCAGAAGAACAGAACACAGCCCAGACAGAACCAACAGACAGAAACCAAGAAACAGAAGAACCCAGACGCCCGAGACAGAACCAGAAACAGACCAGAAAAGAACCAGAACAGACCCCACGAAAACCCCCAGACACCACGAGAACCAAAAACCAGAACAACCAAAGAAGCCCAGGCAGCAGACCAGACAGACCCAGACCGACAGACAGACACAGACCCAGAAGAACAGACACAGGACCAGAACCCGCAGGACGACAGAACAGGGCGCAGCAGAAACCAGACAAAACAGAAGCCCCCCGAACCCCAGCAGACAAACCCAAGAACAGACCAGAGCAGCAAAACAGAAGAAACCCCCCCGTGGCAACCAGCCAGACAAACAGACAGACCAAGACAGAAAGAACAGAATCAAGGCAGAACCCAGACCCAGAAGAAGAACCAGACCAGAACCCCAGACCAGACAGAGAAAAACAGAAAGAGACAGACCAGCAGAACAGCCAGCAGACAGAACAGAACCAGACCAGAAACAGACTCCCCAGAGACAGAACCACAGAACAGACCACAGAGAAACCCACAGACAGACCCAAGAAAACGAGCCAGACAGCCCAGAAAACAGAAAGACCAGAACCGACAGCACCAGACAGACCAGACAGAACAAGACAGACCAGAACACCAATGTCTCCAGAACAGAAGAACAGAGACCAGACAGACAGACCAGACAGAACAGACCCAGAAACAGACAGCCAGACAGAACCAGAAAGCCCAGAACAAACCAGAAGACACCAGAAACACCAGAACAGAGGAGAACCCGGGGCAGAAAGAACACCAGAACCCAGACAGAGAACCAGAAAGAGACCAGACAGAAGAACCCAAGAAAAGCCCAGACCAGACAGCACCCAGAGACCAGAACCGCCAGGACCAGACAAGAAGACCAAAACAGCAAGAACAGACCCCCAGAAACCCACCAGACAGACCCACAGAACCAGACAGAACAGAAACACCCAGCGACAGACCAGAACAAAGACAGCAGACAGACCGACCCAGACCAAACAGCAAGCAGACAGAGCAGACAGAACAGACCCCAGAAAGACCAGACAGACCAGCAGAAGCAACAGCCAGAACCCAGCCAGAATCAGACCCCAGCAGACCGACCCCAGACAGACACCAAACCCAGAAACAGAACCAGAACGCAGACGCCAGACCAAGACAGAACCAGACAGACAGACCCGAAAGCAGAACACCCACAAACCCAGCAACAGAAACGCAGACCAGCCAAGAACCAGCAGAGCAGAAACAGACCCAGAACAGAACCAGAAACAGAACAGAGACCCAGACCAGCAGACCCAGACAAACAGCCCAGCACCCCGGCCCAGACCAGACCCAGACAGACAGAACAGCAGCAGAACCCAGACCCAGAGCAGACAGAGAAAAACCCAGACAGAACCCAGAACCAGCAGAACCAGCAGACAGAACAGAACAGAAACAGAACCAGAACCACAGAACAAGACCCCAGACAGACAGACAGACCCGAAAAAGACAGGACCCCCCCCCAGAACAGAACCCAGAACAGAAAAAGCCCCAGAAACCAGAACCCCCAAAACCAGAAACCCAACCCAGCCCCAAAAACCCCCCCCCCAAAACAAAGAAAAAAAAGGGGGGGCCAGCCCCAAAAACCAGACCCCCAAAAACCCAAAACCCCAGCCCCCCCCCAGCCCCCCAAAAAACCCCCAGACAGACCAGAAAACCCAACCCCAGCCCCCAAAAACCCCAAAACAGCCCCCCGGGAAACAGACAGACCCCCAGAAAAACAGAACCAGCAGAACCAGAGACCACAAAACCCCGCACCAGAACAGCCCAAAACCAGCACCAGACCCCCAGAAAGACCCCAGACCAGACCCAGCCAGAACAAAACCAGACAGAAACCCCAGACCCAGACCCCCAGAACCAGACAAAACAGACCCAGGAAGCCAAAACCCCAGAAGACCCGGGCAACCAGACCAGACAGAACCACCAGAATCAGCAGCCCCCCCAAACCCCCAGCCAGCACCGCAGACAGAGCAGAAGCCCACCAGACCGCCAGACCCAGCCACAGCAGAACGAAAACAAAACCAGACAGCACCCAAAAGCCCAAAAGAGACCAGACCAGCAGAACCCAGAAAACAGACCACCAGCAGCCCCAGCCCAGACCCAGCCACCAGAAAGAAAACAGACAGCAGAACAGACAGACAGACCAACAGCCCAGCAAACAGACAGCCAGCCCAGAACCAGACAACCAGAACAGAAAGACCAGACCCCCAGAAGACCAGACCCCCCCAAACCCCACCAGAACCAAAAGCCCCCAGAAGAACAGACCCAGAGAACAGCCCCCGACAGAAGACAGAACAAACAGACAGCCAGCAAAGACCCACCCCCAGACCAGACAGACAAAAACCAGAAAACCACAACCAGCAGAAAACAGACCAGCCCCAGAACAGACCAGCAGAACCACAGACAGAACAGACCCAGACCAAAAACCCAGAAACAGAACGACCAGACCCAGACCAGAACAGACCAGACAGACAGCAAGAACAGACAGACAGAACCAGACCAGAAGAACCAGAGCCAGAACAGCCAGACAGACCACCAGCCCCAGAACACAGACAGACAACCACCAGACCCCAGAACAGACCCCCCAGAACAGAACGCAGAAAGACCCCCCAGACCCAGAACAGAACCCGCAGACACAGAACAGCAAACAGACAGACAGATCAGAACCAGAACAGGAACAGCCCCCAGACACCAGAACAACAAGAGAGAACCCCCAGGACAGAAGACCAAGAAGACCAGACCACAGACCCCCAGACAGAACCACCAGAACCAGACAGACAGAAACCCGAACAGAACCCAAGAAGAAGAGAAACTCCAGACCACAGACAGAGCGACCAGAGAAGCAGACCCACAGACCCAGCAGAAACCACAGCCAGAACCACCAGAGCCAGACAAACAGGACCAGACCCGACACCCACAGAACCAGACAGAACAGAACAGAGAACAGAACACCCAGAACCCCCAAACAGCAGACCAGAACCAGAGCAGAACAGAAGCGCCCAGAACCCAGACCAGCAGAACAGACGAAGACCAGACAGAAGCCCCAGAACCCAAGACCGACAGAAAGAACCAGGACCAGACAGACCCAGAACACAGAAACAAGACAGAACAGAAAAACCAGACCAGACAGAAACAGACCCGCCAGACAGAAACAGACCAGACCAGAAGACGACCGCAACCAAACAGACCAGAAAACCCAGACCAGACAGAAAGCAGAACCAAAACAGAAAACAACCCAGCAGAACCCACCAGAGCAGACAAAGAACAGAACCAGCCAGAAAGACAGAAACAGAACCAGACAGAACCCCAGAAACAGCAGAAAGAAGCCAGAACAGAACCGCAGAAAACAGAACAGACCCAGACAGCAACCCACAGACCAGAACAACCCCAGACCAGAGCAAGCCACAGCAGCCCACCGACACAACCAGACAACAGCAGCAGACAGAACACCCCAGAAGCCAGACCAGCAAGACCAGACCCAGAACAAGCCCCCAGACAGCCAGAACAGAACAGAACAGAACAGAACCAGACAGACCCGACACCAGAAGACAGACCCACCAGAACACCAGACAGAAAAGACAAACAGACAGCAGACCAGAAGACCGCAGAAGACCCACCAGCCCCAGAAAACCGACCAGAGCAGAATCCCAGACAGACGACCCACCCCAGAAAACCAGAACCCAGACAGAAAGACAAGACACAGACAGACAGAAAGCCCAGCCCAGACCAGACCCAGACCAGCCCCACAGACAGACAAGCAGAAAAAACCAGACACAAGACCAGACAGAACAGACCGCAGAACAGAGCCAAAACCAGACAGACACAGACCCAGCAGACAGACAGACAACAGACAGCACCAGAACCAGACAGAATCAGACAGAACCAGACAGAAAGCCCAGAACAGCAGAACCGCCAGAACAGCCAACCCAACAGACCAGAAAGAACGCAGAACCCACCAGAACCCAGCCCCAGACGACAGACAAACCAGCCCAGACCAGAAGAAACCACCAGAACCAGACCAAGACAGACAGCCGCAGACACAGAACCAGACACAGACAGACAGAACAGAACAAGACCCAGAAACAGCAACCAGACAGACAGACAGAAGAACCCAGACCCAGACACAGACAGACCAGACAGACCCAAAACAGACAACCAGAGCCAGACAAAGAACCCAGACAACCCCAGACGAACCCAGACACAGAAAAAAACCCAGCCCAAAACAGAACCCAAGCAGCAGAAACCAGACCCAGACCAGACAGACCCGAACAGAGAGACAGAAAGACCCAAGACCCCAGAACCCAGACCCCCAGCCACAGCGCCAGAACAGACAGCAGAACAGCCAGAACAACAGAAACCAGACAAGAACCCAGACCAGAACAAGCCAGAGGCTACAGAGAATCAGACAAAAGACCCAGAACCAGCAGACCCCACCAACAGAACCAGACAGAGCAACAGACCCAGACCAGAACACCAACCAGAACAGCAGAACCCGAACAGACAGACCAGACAGCAGACAGAGACAGAACCAGACACCCAGACCGAAACCCAGCCAGCACAGACCCAGAACACCAGGGAGAACGCAGACCCCCCAGACCAGCACCAGACCACAGACCCAGAACAAACAGAACAGACACCAGCCAGAACCAGACCAGAAAAGCAGAACAGCCAGAACAGACCCCAGAACCCAGAAACCCAGACAGACAGACACAGACCGAACCCCAGAAACCAGAACCACAGAAGAAAAGACCAGCCCCAACCAGAACCCCAGAAGACAGCAGAACAAACAGAAAAAACAGACAGAACAGAAGCCAGACCAGAAAGAAACAGCAGCCCAAGCAGAACCAGACAGAACAGCAGAACCGACCAGACAGAAACAGCAACCACAGCCAGACAGCAGAACACGCCCAGCAACCCAGACAAGAACGACAGCAGCAGAAACCAGAAAGCCAGAACAGACAGCCCCGACAGAACAGACCAGCAGACAGACAGAACCGGCCCAGAAACAGACCAGACAGACCAGAACAAGCCGCGCAGCAGACCAGCCAGAAAGAACCAGACCAGACCAGACGAACCAGAACAGAACAGCCAGACAGACAAGACAGCACCCAGACCCAGACACACCCAAGAAGCAGAACCAGAACAGAAATCCGCCCAGAACGCAGACCAGAAGCAGACCAGACAGAACCAGAACCAGCAAACAAGAACCCACAGAAAGACAGAAGAACAGACCCCCCACAGAACAGCCGACCAGAACCGAAGCAGAACAAAAACCAGAAGACAGCAGAAGCACAGCACCAAGAACCAGAACAAGACAGACCAAAACAAAGCAAGACAGGACCCAGACAGACAGCCAGCAGAACCAAAAAGACAGAAACAGAGCCAGAAGACCCAAACACAGACAGCACCAGAACCAGACAAAGACAGAGACCAGACAGACACACAGACAGAAACAGAAGACAGAACCCAACAGAACCAGACCGCCACCAAAGCAGACAAACAGAACCCCCAGAACCAGACCAGCCCAAAACCAGAAGACAGCCCCCCAGCAGACAGACACCAGCAGCCCCAGAACAGCAGAACAGCAGACCAGAACCCAGCAAAACCGCAGCCAGACCAGCCAGAAACAGAGACCCAGCAGACCAGACAGACAGACCAGACAAACCAGACAGACAGCAGACAGGAAAAGAACCAGAACAAAGACCAGAAACCAAACAGAACGCCACAAAAGAAGAGCCAGAAGACAGAGCCAGAACAGAAAGACCAACCCAGACAGAACCAGAACAGACAACCAACCACCCAGCAGACGCGACAGCGAACGCAGAAGCAGACAGACCAGACAGACCCAGCCCCCAGAACAGACCAGACCAGACCAGACCAGAAGCCAGAATCCAGAAAACGAACGACAGAACAGACAGACCAGAACCCCAGGAAACAGACAGAAACAGCAGACAACAGAGACAAAACCCAGACCAGAAAAAGACCAGAAAACAACACCAAAACCAAGAACACCCAGCAGCAGACCCAAAAACAGCCCCAGACAGAGGGCCAGCAGAAGAACCAGAAAAACAGCCACCAGAAAACAAACAGACACAACCAAAACCAAAGACAAAACCAACAACCAGAACAAGCCAAAAAAACAAGAACAACAGAAAAAAGAAAAAGGGGGGGGCCCCAAAACCAGACCAACAGAAAGAACAGAACAGAACGACCCAGAAGCCAGAACCCCAACAAAAAAACGCCAGAACACAAAAAAAAACAAACCGGGAAAGACCAGACAGAAGGGAGCCAGCCAGAAAACAAAACACAGAACCCAGCCAAAGCCAGCCCCAAAGAAAACCAGAAAACCAGAAAGCCAGAATCCCAGACCAAAAAAGGGCCAAAAGAAAGAAAACCCGAAAAAAAAGCCCGACAAAAGCCCCAAAAAGGGAAAGGGACGGGCCCAAACAGAAGAAACAGACCCAGAACCCCAGAAAAAACAGAAGACAGAACCCCCAAAACACAGACCAGAACAGACAGAAAAACCCAAAACCAGACAGACCACCACCCAAGAAACGCCAGAAAAACAGAACAGCCCAGACAGACAGAAAACAGCCCTCAAAGAGAACAGCAGAAAGCCAAAATCCAGACAGGGGCAGAAGCCAGACAGAAGACAACCCAGGACAAAAGCAGACCAGAAAACAGGAACAGACAAACAGACAGACCCAGCAAGAAAAACCCAGAACCGAAAAAAAAAAACAAAAAACAGAGAAAAACCAAAGGCAGACCAGAAAAAAAAAACCCAGAACACCCAGCCGCCAAAAACCCCCAAAAAAACCAAAAACAGGCCAAAAAGCAAAAAGACCCCCCCCAGACAGAGCCCCAGAACCAGAACCACAGACCAGAACAGAAAGCACCCAGAACAGAAAAGCGGGCCCAGACCCCAGACCAGAAAGACAAAAAACAACAGCAGGAAAACAGCCAGAACAAAAACCCCCAGGAACCACCCCCAGACCAGAACAAGAAAAACCCGGGCAGAACCCAGCCCAGAAACAGAAGAAAACCAGAAACCCCCAGCAGAAAAACAAAAACCCAAAAGGGGCCAGAACCGGGACAGCCCAGCAGCCCCAAGGAACCCCAGAAAAAACCAAAGAACCCACCCAGCGGGCCAGCCCCCAAGCCAGGACACAGAAAAAAACCCAAACCCCAGGGGGCAGCGGGAACAGAACCCCGGCCAGCCAGACAGAACAGAACAGCAGAACAGCAAAAAGACCCAGAAACCCAAAACCCGGGCCCAGAAAACACCCCAGCCCCAGCAGCAGCCCCCAGAAGAAAAACCAGAAGAAAACCAGAACGAAAAGAACAGAAACAGAACGGGGAACCCAAACCCCAAAAAAACAGAACCAAGAAAAAGAACAAAAACCAGCCCCCAGAAAAAACAGCCCCCCAGAACGGGACAGAACCAGAAAACAGAAAAGGCCCCAGAACCCAGAAAAAAAGAAAACCCAAACAGAAAAAAAACCCCACCAAAACCCAGAACCAGAAAAGCCCAGCAGAAACCCCAAAACAGAACCCCACCCCAGAAGAACCCAAAACCAGAAAACCAGAAAACCCCAGACCAGAAAGCCAGAAACAAAAAACCCCCCCAGAACCACCAGAAAAGGGACAGAAAAAAAAACCGGGAAAAAAAAAAGACCCCGGGAACGGGAAAGAAAACCCAAGCCGGGGAGACAAAACCCAAAACCGGGGCAGCAGCCCAAACCCCAGACAAAAACCGAAGCCTAAAACCCACAAAAGGGGCAGAAAAAGAACCCAAAAACAAAACCAGAACAAAGGGCAGCCAAGAACAGCAGGCCCGGGGGGGCAAAACAAAACCAGACCACCCAAAAACCCCAAAGGCCCAAGCAGGCAACGCAGAAACCCGCAGAAGCAAAAAGCCCCAAAAACAGAAAAAAACACACGGGCCCCAGACCAAAACCCAGAAAGAAACCCCCAGAAAGAAACAGAAACAGCAAAAAAAGAAAAAACCAGACAAAAACCCAACACCCCCCAAAACAAAACGGGAACCAAGCCCGGGAAACAGCAGCCCCAGCGAAAACCAGACAAAAACCAGAACAAAGCAAGAAAAAACAGAAAAGAAAGGGAACCACCAGCCCAAAACCCCCCAAACCAAAACAGCCCCAGACCACCCAGAAACAGAACAGGAAAAACCAACCACCCCAAAAACCCAGACGGGAAGAGAAAAAAAAGAAAAGCCAAAACAGCAGACCAAAACCCAAAAAAACCAGACAGAAACCCAAAAACCAGCCCAACCCTCCGGGAACCGGGACCCAGAAAACCCAAAAAAGAACCGGGCAAACACAGAAAAGCAAAAACCCACCAGAAAGCAAGGGGCCCGGGTTTGGGGGGGGTTTGCCAAAAAGACCCAGCCAGAACTGCAAAGAAGAAAAAACCGGGCAAGAACCAGAACCCAGAAAAAGAACCCCCCAGAAAAACAGACAAAACAGACAGAACGAAAAACCCAGACAAAAAACCAGCAGCCCCCCCAGAAACCCCAAAAGGGGGTTTTTGCCCAGACCCCAGCAAAAACCCACCCAGCCCAGAAGAAGAAAAAAAGACCCAGAACCAAAACCCGGGGCCCAACCCAAAAAAGGAAACAGACGGGGAAAAAAGAAAACCCAGAACCAGACAGGAAAAGAACCAGAACCCAAGCCAGACGGGAAGGCAAAACCCAGAAAAAACCCCAAGGGGACAGAAGAAAGACACCGCAAAAACCCAAGAAACAGAACAGAAACCCAGAACAAAACAGCCCCACAAAACCCCAAGCCCCGGGAAACAGACAGAAAAAAAAACCAGGAAAGAACAGACAGAAGAACAGACAGAAAAACAGCAGAAAAAACAGAAACCCAAAGACCAAAAAAGAAACCCCAGCCAAAAACCAAGAAAACCAGCCCCAACCCACAGCCCCAGAAAAAAAACAAAAACAAAAGAAGCCAAAACCCCCAAAAACCCCAGAAAAAGAAGCCCCAGACAAAAACCAGAACAGCCAGACAAACAAAACCGCCCACGGGGAAAACCAAAACCCACAAAAAGCAAAACAGAACAGAAAACCAGAACAGACAAAGAAAAGAACAGACAGAAAAAGAAACAGCCCCCAGAATTTAAAACAAAAACCGGGAAAACAGCCCGAAAAAGAAAAACAGAAAAACCCGGGAACCAAAAGAACCCAGCCCCCAGCCCCAAAAGACCAGAAAACCCCCAGAAACCCCCAGAAAGAACAGAACCAGCCCAAAACACCCCCAGCGAAGAAAACAAAAACAAAAAACCCCCCAAAACCCCGGGAACAAAAAAAAGAAGGGGGGGTTGCACCAAAAGGAAAACAGAAGAACCAGACAGAACAGAAAGAAGAACCAGAAAACAGAACAGACAAAAAACCAGAACGGGCCCACCAGCCAAAAACAAAACCCCCCAGAAAAAAGAACCAGACAGAAAAGAAAAAGAAAAACCAAAAGGGCCCAGACAGCCAGATAAAGGGGGGCCAAAAACACAAGCAGAACAAAAAAGGGAACAGAAACAGAAAGAACAGGCCCAACAGAAAAAACAGCCAAACCCAACCCAAGAAAGAACCCCAAACGGGCCCAAGAACCCCCAGAACAGACCAGACAGAAAACCAAAAAACCAAAAACCCGGGAAAAAGACCGCCCCCCGGGAACCCCCCCCAAAAAGAAAAACCAGCGGGAAAACCCACCAGAAAAAAACAGCCCAGAAAAAAAAAAAAAACCCAGCCAAAAACCAGAAAAAACCCACCCAACAAAAGGGCAGCCCAAAAACCCAAAAGAACACAGAACCAGGAAGACCCAGACAGAAAAGAAGAACCAGAAGCAAAACCAGTTTGGGGGTTAGCCAGGAACAGAACCCCAAAAGGGCCAGACCTTTTTTTTTTTTTGGGCAGAAGCCAAAACCCCAGAAAAAGAAACAGAAAGAAAAAACCCCAACAGAACCCCCCCCAAAACCCCCAACAGAAAGAAAGCAAAAAGGAAAGACAGGGGCAAAACCAGACAGAAAAAAGCCCCCAAAACCAGAAAACGGGGAAACACCCAGCCCAGAAAGACAGGGGGGCCCACAGCCCAAAAAACCCCCAAAAAAAGGGCCTGGGCAGCCCCCAGACCCCCCCTTTCCCCAGAAAAACCAAGAAGAAACAAACCAGAAGAAAGGGAAAAAAACACCCCAGAACCAAAAAAGGAACCCAGCAGACCAGAAACAAACAGACCCCCCCAGACAGCCCAGAAAAAAAAAACAAAACCAGAACCGGGAAACCAGAACCCCCCCCGAAAGACCCCCCCAAAGAAACCACCGGGACAGCCAGACCAGAAAAGCGGGCAAAACCGGGAAAAACCAGAAACCCAAAAGACAGAACCAAAACCCAGAAAACCCCCCCAGCCCCCAGAAACCAAGAAAAGCCCAAAACCCGGCAGCCAGCCCAAAACCCGGAAAAACCAGAAGCGGGCAGCCCAGAAAAAGGACAAAACCCAACCCAAAACAGCCCCAGACAGAAAAAAAGCCGGGAACAAGCAGAACAGAACAGAGAACAAAAAACCCAAAACCAGAACACCAGAACCCCCCAAAAGAACAAAATTCCCAGCCAGAAAACCACGGGCAGAAACAGAAACCCGGGAAACAGAGCAAAGGGGACACCCCAAGGCCCCCCCAAAACCCACCCCCAGATCAAAAGCCAGACGACAGAAAAGCAGAAGACAGAAGCAGAAGCCCAGACAGACCCAGCCCAGAACACAGCAACCCCAGACAGACACAGACAAGAAAAGTCAGACAGACAGGAGAACCCAGACCACAGAACAGACAAAACCAAAACAGACCAGAACAGCCAGAAGACAGACAGACAGACGAAGCAGCAGACCCAGAACAGCCCAGCAGACACAGCGGGCAGACCCCGCAGACCGACAGAACAGACCAAGACAAGCAGCCGCAGACAGCCCAGAAAGACCAGACAGCCCCAGAACAGAAGAAACCCCGCAGACCAGCAGAACAGCCCAGACCAGACCAAGGAACCCCAGACAGCCAGACCACAGAACCAGAACCCAGAACAGACAGACCAGCAGAACAGAACACCCCCCCCAGACCCAGAACAGAACCAGACAGCCAGAAATCAAAACCCAGAACCACAGACCCACGGGAAAACCCCCAGCCAGAGACAGAAGCCAGACAGAACAGACAAACAGCCCCAAAGCAGACGGGCAGACAGCAGACAGAACGGGGCCCCAGAACAGAAAACCAGCACAAGCCAGACAGCCCAGAAGACAGAGCCCCCCCAGACCAGAAAGAACAGACAGACCAGAAGGCAGAGCCGCACCAGAAGAGCCCCCCCACCCGAACAGACACAGAAGCCCAGAACAGAGCCCAGAACCAGAACCAACAGACAAAACCCAGCAGACCCAGACCAGAACAGAACCAGAACACAAACCCGCCAACAAAACCCAGCCAGAACAGCAGACAGACAGAACAGACAGGCAGACAGAAACCAGAAGCCAGAAGCCCAGAAAGCAACCAGAACAGAGAAAGAACAACAGACCCAGACAGACGAACCAGCAACCAACAGACACACAAGAAAGAACCCAGCCAGACCCAGACAGACACCAGAAAGACCAGACCAGAGAACAGACCCCAGCAGACAGACAGACACCCCAGACCAGCCAAAGGCAGGAGCAGAAAACCCACAGACAGACCAGAACCAGCCCAGCCCCCAGCCAGAGCAGGCAGAACCAGACAGCAAGCCAGCCCAGACAAAACCAACCAGCCAAGAGAACAGAACCCAGAAGATCCCAGAAGAACAGAACCAGCCAGACACCAGCAGCAGAAAAGAGACCCAGAACAGACCAAAACACCAGCCCAGCCAGAGCACACCCCAAGGGGCCAGACAGACAGCCAACAAAAAAACCACCAGAACCCGAAGACAGACCCCAGCCCCAAGCAAGAGCAAAGACCGCCACAGACAGACACAGAACAGCAGCAACAGAAGCCAGAACCCAGACAGACAGACCAGACACCGCAGACAGACCGGGACCCAGAAGACCCCAGAACAGACAAAAGCCCAAACCCCAAGAAGACAACAGAACAAAACAGCCCAGAACAGACACACAAAAAACAGACGGGAAAAACAGCAGACCCAGAACCAGAAAGCCAGCCAGAGACCCCAGACCCAGGAGCAGCAGACCAGAACACCCCAAAAACCGGGAAAACAGACCACACCCAGAGAACAGAAAACCCCAGAAAACCAGAACAGCCAGAACCCAAGTCCCAGACAGGAACCAGCCAGACCAGCAAGCCCCCCAAGACAGAACCAGACCAGAAACAACCAGAAGCCAGACAGAAGACCGGCAGCAGACCAGACCAAAGCAGACCGGGAACCAACAAAACCCAAAGCCCAAACCAAAACCCAGACAGACCAGACAAAACAGAAACCAGAAGACCCACCCAGAACCAAGAAGCAGAAACAAACCAGACCAGAACAAAACAGACAAGAAAAACCAAAACAGACAAGAAGAGACCCAGACAGCAGACCAGACAGAACGGGGCCCAAGTCCAGACAGAAACCCAGCAAAACCACCGGGCAGCCAGACAGACAAAAAACAGACCAGCCCAAGACCCAGCAGACACCCCAGAAGACAGACAGAAGACCCCCCAGACCCCCGGGAAATCCAGTTTACCCAGACAGAAACCAGAACCAGACCAAGAAGAACCAGAAAACCCACGAACCCAAACAAAACAGACCAGCCAGCAAACCAGACACCACCAGACAGAAGCCCAGACCCAGCAGACCCCCCCAACCCAGAACCAGACCAGAACCCAGACAGCAAAACCAAAGCAAACAGCCAAAAAACAGACAAACAGACAGAACGGGGCCAGAGGAGTCCCAGAACCAACCAAACCCAGAAAACGCCAACCGCAGACCCCAAACAGCCAGGCGGACAGCACAGCACAACAGACCACCCAGACACAGACAGACAGACCAGCCCCACCAAACAGCAGAAGACGGGTCAGATCCCCAAGATCCCCAGCAGAAACCAGATACCGGGCCAACAGACCAGACCACACCCAGAAAACAGGGACACCAAACCCCCGAAAGGACAGACAGACCCCCCCCAAAACCACCAAAACACAAAACCAGGAAGAAGACAGACCCCAGACCCCACAGACACGACCCCAGAAGCGGCAACAGCAGCCACAGACCAAACAGCCCAGAACAGAAACCAGCAGAAACAGACCCCAGAAAAAGAACCAGACCCAGACCAGACAGAACCAGACAGGCAGACCCAGGACCCACAAACCACAGACCAGACCAGACCCAAGACAGACCGCAGACAAAACCCCCAAAAACCAGACAGAAGACCAGAACAGACACCCAACCCCCCAGAACCCCCCCAGACAGACCCAGAAAGAACAGAACCAGACCCAGAACAGACACAGACCCACCAACCAGACCCCAAAACCCCAGACAGCCCAGAACAGAACCAGAACAAACAGCCAGACCACAAAACCCAAAACGGGCCAGACACAACCACCCAGAAAAAAGAAGAACAGCAGCCGGGAAAAAAACAGACCCAGACCAGCCAGAGAGGCCAGACAGAAAAGCAGAAACCAGAAAGCAGCAGACCAACCAAACAGAAGCCAGACCCCAAAACAGACCACAGAACAGACAGACAAACCAAAAACCGGGAAGAACCACAGACCCAGACAGACAAAACCAGACCAAGACAGCAGACAACAGAAAGAAAGCAGAAGACCCAGCCAGAACAAAACCAAGCCAGACAGGGGCAAGCCCGTCAGACAGAACCCAGAACCAGACCAAAGCAGAAGCAAGACCCCCACAGCCCAGAACAAACAGCCAGACAGACGGGGGCCCCCAAAAAACAGCCCAGCAGACCCAGCCCCAGCAGAACCAGAGCAGAACCAAGACCAGACCAGACCCGACAGAACCCAGACAGCCAGCCCAGAACCCAGAAGACAGCCAGAAGAGACCAGAAACCAGACCCAAGACAGAAAGCCCCCAGCCAGAACAGACACACCAGCAAAACCACAGAATTCAGAACCCCAGACCAGCAGACAGAGCCAGCCAAGAAGCAGAAACCAGCCCAAAACCAGAACAAGCCAGACCCCCAGAACAGAAAAACACCCCCAGAAACCCAGCCCAGAAGAACCCCAGACCAAAACCCCCAGAAAGAAAGCACCAGAACAAGCAGAACCGACAGCCCAGACAGCACGACAGCCAAGAAGCAGCCACCCACCAGACAGCACAGACACCCCAGCAACCCCCAGACCAAGACCCAGAACCAGAACCGGAGCAGGCCAGCCCAGACAGAACCAGACCAGACCCCCAGACAGAAGAAGACCCAGATCAGACAGCAAAACCAAAACCCGAAACCCAGCAGCAGACAGCCCCCCAGAAGCAGCCCAAAATCAAAGAGAGACCAGCCAGACAGACCAGACAGAACAGCAGAACCAGAACCACCCAGAAAGCCACCCAAAGACCGCCAGCCCAGACCAGAGACCACAGCCCAACCCAGCCAGAACCCAGAACAAGACCAACAGACAGACAGAACGACCAGACAGAACAGAAGGCAAGAAAGAACAGCCCCAGACAGACAGACCAGGAACAGAACAGGACCAGAACCAGAATGCGAAGCAGCAGAAGACCCCAGACCAGACAGCCCAGACCAGAACAGACAGAACAGAGTTGCAGAAACACCAGAACAGGAAGAACCAGAACAGACAGAATAGACAGACGACCTTCAGAACCCCAGACAGAACAGAATTAGAACAGACCCACAGCCCAGACAGCCAGAAAGACAGACAGACAGACCAGACCAGATGGTGGCACCCCCAGAAGACACAGCAGCCCCAGACCAGAACAGAACCAGAACCAGAACCCCAGCAGAAGGCAGAACCCCCAGAACCCCCAGACAGACAGACCCATTCAGACAGCCAGAACCAGACAGGGGGGGCCCGCAGACCCCCCACAGACAGACAGAACCCCCAGGACAGAACGATATCAGAACAGAACCAAGCCCGACAGAATTCAGCAGCCAGAACAGACAGAAGAACAGAACCGTGCCAGACCCACGCAGACAGAACACCCTGCGCAGACAGACCAGGCAGACAAGACAGCCAGAACAGACCCAGACCAGAGAAGACCCAGACCCCCCAGACAGAAAGAAGACGGCCCCAGAGACCAGGACAGAACCAGACAGACAGCAGACCCCCTCAGCAGACAGACAGGTCAGAATTCCCAGAAAGAAGACAGAAGAACCAGACCCCAGCAGACCAGCAGACCAGAATCAGGACCCAGAAGAACCAGGGAAACCAGCCAGCCCCCAGACCAGAACCCAGACAGCAGGACAGACCCATTTTTTTTTTTTTTTGCAGTACACAGACAGAACTCAGAACAGATCAGAAAGACAGCCCAGACCCAGAACCAGAACAGAAAGACCAGACAGAACGCCCCAGAACAGGACCAGAACCCCCAGACCAGCCCAGACCCCTAGCCCAGACAGAACCCCAGAGAATCAGAACAGAACCCAGGAAATCCAGTGTTCCCAGACAGACCGAAGACAGAGCAGCCCCCCAGCGTTTGTCAGACAGGCAGGAAGTCCACCCAGCCAGCAGACCAGAACAGTGGGTCAGACAGAACAGAAGCAGACAGACAGACAGAAAGCCAGACCCCAGAACAGAATAGACCCAGAACCCCCAGACCAGAAACCAGACAGACCAGAACCAGACCAGACAGATCAAACCCCAGACCCCACAGAACCCCAGAAGAACCAGCAGACAGATTCCAGACAGACAGCAGACAGCCCAGACCCCAGACCAGGACCAGACCACCCAGACCAGACAGACCACCACCAGAGAACCCAGAACAGAACCAGACAGAGGGCAGACAGAATACAGAACAGGACAGAACCCCCAGTCAGACAGAACAGACAGAACCCAGCAAGACCAGACAGGCAGACAGACCCCCAGCCGACAGAAACCAGAATTCCCCCCCAGAATTTCCCCAGAACAGAAAGCAGACAGCAGAACCAGACCAGCAGAAAGACAAGCCAGAAGGAACCTCCAGACAGACCAGACAGACCCAGAATTCCCAGACCAGAAAGAACAGAACAGAATCCCAGAGACCAGACCTGCGACAGAAGCAGGAACCAGACCAGAACAGAACAGAAGCACAGACAGACCAGGACCAAAACAGGCAGACCCGCCAGACCAGACAGACAGCAGACCTGTGGCCAGCCAGACAGCAGAACCAAGAACCAGACCAGAACCCCAGATCAGACCGACCAGAATCAGAACCCAGACCAGAACTCAGACCAGACAGGGACCCCCAAGACAGACAGACGCCAGAAGACCCAGACCCAGACCAGGAAAGAATTCAGAAACCCCAGACAGCCAGAATCCCAGCCAGAACCAGACCAGAACAGACGTTCCAGACAGACTCAGACAGACAGAATTCCCAGCCAGCCCAGACCCCAGCCTCTCAGACCCAGTTCCCAGCCAGACCAGACAGAACGACCAGCAGAACAGCCAGGAGCAGGACAGACCAGACCAGACAGACCAGAACAGACAGACACCCAGAACCCAGAATGGCCAGAAGACCAGCAGAACAGACCCCCCACCAGGTTCAGAACCAGGCAACCCCAGAACCCCAGCCAGACAGAAGAACAGACAGGAGCAGAGGGTGCCCCAGACAGACAGAATTACCCCCCAGCTGGTCCAGACAGAACCAGACAGAGCCAGCCCAGCAGAAAGCAGCAGACAGACAGACCCCAGACAGAACCGGTGTGCAGACAGACAAGAAACCCAGGACAGACAGAACCAGACTCCCAGACCCAGACAGATTTGGTCCCCAGACCACCAGACCAGAATTCCCCGTCAGAAACCCAGACAGCCCAGACAGATCAGACACCCCGACCCCCCAGACCAGAACCCAGAACAGACAGAACCAGACAGCCCAGACAGACCAGCCCCCAGACCCAGACAAGACCAAGCAGGGGGCAGACAGAGACCCAGGAACAGAACAGAACTTCAGAACCCCAGAAAGACACCAGACCAGAACCACCCAGCCAGACAGAACAGCACAGAAGACAGACAGAAAGAATCAGAACAGACAGAATTCCAGACAGAATTAGACAGACAGACCAGCCAGGCCAGACCCAGTCCAGAACAGAACAGACCCAGAATTCCTAGACAGCCCCAGAAATTCCAGCCGGTTCGGCACGCCTGCCAGACAGACGTTGGGGCAGACAGAATTCAGACAGAACAGCCAGCCCCCGCCCAGACAGTGGGGACAGAACACCAGAACAGCAGAACAGAACCCAGCAGAAAGACAGAGACCAGACCACCAGCAGAAGGAACCCAGAAACAGACCAGACCAGACAGAACAGACCAGAACAGCCCCCAGACCAGAACAGAGACCAGACCAGCACAGACAGACCAGACACAGAACAGAACAGACCAGCCAGACCAGAAGCCCCCAGACCCAGACACCCCAGAATCAGACCCAGCACAGCCCAGAATTCAGAACCAGGAATTGGGGCAAGACCTCCAGACTCCAGACAGAACAGAACCAGACCCCCCAGACCAGAACAGAACCAGACCCCAGACAGAACAGCAGCTGGTGCCAGAAGAACAGAAGGAAACAGAAAGACCAGACAGACAGACCAGAACAGACAGACAGAACAGACAGTTGGGCTTCAGAACCAGAACCCAGGACCCCCCCCCAGAACAGACGAAGACAGACAGAACCCAGCCCAGAACCAGACAGCCCCCCCCACAGCAGAATCCAGGAACCAGACAGACAGACAGAAAGCCAGACCCCAGAACACCAGACAGACCCCAGCCCAGAACTTGGTTGAGTTCCCAGAACAGAACCCAGAAGAACAAACCAGCAGGACAGAATGTCACCACCCAAGAACCAGCCCAGACAGGATGTTTTTTCCAGACTCTCAGAAGATCCCAGACCAGCAGACAGAAACCAGGACCCCAAGAAGCAGGCAGAAAGACCAGCCCCCAGCAGAACCCCTCCCCAGACAGACAGACCAGACAGACAGAATCCTCAGAACTAGCCCAGACCCAGACCCAGCCAGACCAGCCAGCCAGACAGCAGACAGACAGAGACCAGAACCAGGACAGACAGACAGCAGAACCCCCAGCAGACCCCAGCAGACACCCAGAGCAGCCATGAACCCAGGATCAGACCAGAACAGACCAGACTCAGAACAGACAGAACAGACCCCAGAAGTGCAAGACTTCAGACCCAGATCTTGGCCAGCAGACAGATGTCAGCAGACAGACCAGACAGACAGAATTGTTCCCAGACCAGCACCCAGAACAGACAGAACCCCAGACAGGAAGAACCAGACAGGAAACACATAGACAGCCCAGACCAGAACAGAACAGTAACGTGGTTGTGCCAGGACCCAGACCAGACAGAAGGACCAGCCCCAGACAGACAGAACGAAGGCAGACAAGAGAGACAGACCCCAAGAAACCAGAACAGCAGACCAAGACCAGACCCCCAGAGACCCCGACCGAACAGACAGACCCAGACCCAGAACCAGACAGACAGACCCCCCCGGCCAGAACAGACTGCAGAACCAGGAACAGACAGAACAGACCAGAACCGAGACCAGGACGCAGGTAGAACAGACTCCAGGGCAGAACAGACCCCCAGATCCAGAACAAATCCAGACCCAGACAGAAAGACCCCCCCAGAACAGATGCCAGAACAGAACCCAGACCAGAATTCCCCCCAGACCGCAGCAGAACCAGAACCAGAAACGTCCCCCAGACCAGACCAGCAGAACCCCCACAGACAGACCCAGAACAGACCCAGTACCGCAGAACCCTTCCCAGAACCAGAACCAGAACAGACAGAAAGAATCCAGACCCAGACAGCAGACCAGACCACCAGACCCCAGAACCTCCAGAAGGACAGAGACAGGCAGACAGCCAGAACAGAAGACAGAACAGAACTGCCCCAGACCGGAACCTCTCAGACCAGACGAATCAGAACAG
This sequence comes from Penaeus monodon, assembly GCF_015228065.2. Taxonomy (NCBI): domain Eukaryota; kingdom Metazoa; phylum Arthropoda; class Malacostraca; order Decapoda; family Penaeidae; genus Penaeus; species Penaeus monodon. The sequence continues at coordinate 16,624 of NW_023644220.1, read as the reverse complement.
AAAGCCAGACAAGACAGCAGGGAGCAGACAGAACCCAGAAGTTTTGTCAGACAGACAGACCAGCAGAACCACAGAGTCCCAGATTTCAGCAGACCCAGAAGACCCCAGAACCCCGGTTGGTCCAGCCCAGAACAGATCAGAACCGAACAGACAGACCAGACTGGGCAGCAGCAGAACCGCAGACACAGACAGACAGAAGCAGAGTTCAGACCCCCAGAGAAGACCAGACAGACCAGACAGACCGACCCCCCACAGACCAGACAGAAACCCCAGACCCCCCAGACCAGAACAAGGCCAGAACAGACCAGACAGACCCCACAGACCTCAGCACCAGACCAGAAGGAACAGAACAGACAGACCCCCAGACAGCCAGACCCCCCCAGACAGAAGACCCCAGAAGAACTCCCAGAACCAGCCAGACAGGACACCACAGGTCAGACAGACCGTGTGGTCAGAACAGAACAACAGAATCAGAACCCAGAGAACCCAGACAGAAGACAGAGTCCCGCCAGAAAAACCCGGTCAGCCCAGGAACAGGAATAGACCCAGAACCCGACCAGAACCCCCAGCAGAACAGAACCAGACCAGCCCGTCCAGACCTCAGATTTGCAGAACAGACCAGACAGACGCTGTAGACCAGACAGACAGACAGAAACAGAACAGAACCCAGAACAGACAGCCCCAGACCCAGCCCAGACCCCACCGACAGGAACAAGCACCAGAAGACCTCAGACAGAATAGAACCAGAAAAGAACAAGAATTCCCAGCCAGACAGAAAGCAGAAGGACCAGAACCAGATTCAGAACCAGGACAGACCCAGACAGCACGAACAGGACCAGAACAGACCAGACAGAACCCCAGAACCCCCCCCACACAGCCACACCAGAACCAGACAGACAGGAATCAGACCAGACCCCCTCAGCCAGACAGACAGGACCAGACCAGAATCAGAGTTTGTCCCCCCAGAATTCAGCACAGAACCAGAAAAGAACCAGAACCCCACGAACCAGACCCCCCAGAACAGCCCCGACCAGACAGACAGACCAGACAGCCCCCAGGAAGTCCCCACAGAACAGACAGACCCAGCCAGCCAGCAGACAGCCCAGAACAGACACCCCTGCAGACAGAATTTACTCCAGCCAGACCAGACAAGACCCCAGACCAGACCAGAAGACCAGACCCAGGCAGAACAGACCAGACAGACCAGACCAGAAAAGGAATCAGACCAGAACAGACCCCCAGCCAGCCCCCCAGACAGACAGACAGACAGAAGAAAATAGACCCCCCCCCAGAACAAGAACAGACCAGAACAGAACAGACAGAACAGATCAGAACAGACAGATCCAGACCCCAGACCCCAGAAGAATCCCCCCCAGGACAGCCCCCAGACCAGACAGACAGAACGAACCCAGAACAGAACAGAAAGACCCAGAACCACAGGACAGAGTGTGGTCCAGACCCAGAACAGACCAGACAGATCGTGCCAGAACCCAGGAACCAGCCAGACCAGACACAGACCCAGAACAGATGTTTTCAGAACCAGCCATAGCAGAAGCAGAACAGACCAGACCAGACCCCAGTAACCAGACCCAGAACAGAGCCAAGCCAGACCCAGACAGAACAGACAGAACAGGACAGAAGACCCAGAATTAAGACCAGCCCAGACCAGAAACCAGAACCAGACCAGAACAGAACCAGACCAGACCTGGGTCCAGCCCAGACCAGAAAGACAGTTTTTTGCAGCAGACAGACAGCCTCCAGCACCAGAAGCAGCCTTTCAGAAGTGTTGTCAGACAGAACAGACCCCCCAGACCCCCCAGAACCCAGACAGAACAGACAGCAGAATGCTTCCCCCAGAACAGCAGAACCCCCGATCCAGCCAAGAAAGACCACAGACCCCGACAGACAGAAGTTGGTCCTCAAGAACCCCCAGACCCCGCCCAGAACCAGACCAGACCAGACAGAACTCCCAGAACCCAACAGAACAGCCAGGGGGGGGGGGGGGGGGGGGGAACCCAAAAAAGGGTGGGGGCCAGACAGACCCTCCCAGAGGCCACCCAGACCAGACAGACAGAACAGCCAGACAGACAGACAGAATCAGACCCAGAATCCAGACAGACCAGACAGACAGACAGAAGCCCCCCCTCCGATCCCAGAAAGACAGCGTGTGTCAGAAAAGAACCAGAACAGCCCAGACAGCAGATGCCAGCGTACAGAACCAAGAAAGACCAGACCAGAGCAGACAGACCAGCAGAACAGACCAGACGCAGGACTTGCCAGAACATAAAGGACAGACCAGACCAGACAGAACCAGACAGAAGACCAGCAGACCAGACAGAATCAGACCCAGCACAGACAGACCCCCCAGAGTGGCAGACCCAGAAGACCAGAACAGACCAGACAGGAACGACCCCAGAAAGGAAGAACCAGAACAGGCCCAGACCCCAGAATTCATGACAGAATTGGCTCCAGAACCTCCCAGGGCCCAGACCAGCAGGACCCCTGCAGCAGAACAGACAGCCCCAGAAAGAACAGACCCAGACAGAACAGCAGACCCAGAACAGACCCAGACCAGAACAGAACAGACCCAGGACCAGACAGACCCCCAGGCCGGCAGAACAGGTGGGCAAGAACCACCCAGAACAGACAGGTCAGACCCAGAAAGAGAGCAGAAACAGACAGACCAGACAGACAGACCAGACCAGACCAGACCCCCAGAAGACAGACCACAGACAGACCCGCAGACCAGAAAGAAACCAGAAGACTTGTCAGAACAGAACCCAGCATCTAGACAGCAGAACCCAGACAGACCCAGATTCAGAACAGACAGAATTCCAGACAGACAGACCGACAGACGAACCAGAACAGACCCAGAACAGAACAGAACCAGGAACCAGACACCAGACCAGACCAGATTTCCAGACAAGACCCCAGAAGACAGACAGCCAGACCAGACAGCCCAGACAGGACCAGCAGAAGACCAGAACCCTTGGCAGACAGACCCCAGACAGACCAGAACCGAATCCCACAGAACAGGACAGCCAGCAGATGTCAGGAACAGCCAGCAGAAACAGACAGACCAGAACCAGAACAGACAGCAGAAACCCCCGTTGCAGGACCACGCAGAACCAGACAGACAGCCCAGACAGAACCAGACCCCCAGCAGCCCCCAGAACCAGAAACCAGCCCGACCAGACAGACAGACAGCCCAGAATTGCCCCAGAACAGAAGACAGCAGAACAGAAACAGAATCAGAGAAGAAGAAACCCAGATTTGCCAGACCCCCCAGGACCAGACAGGACAGACCCAGAACAGCAGACCCAGAACCAGAACAGAACAGAAGCCAGACAGACTGGTGTTGCCCACCAGCAGACCAGAAGCAGACAGAAAGAATCCCAGGAACCAGAACAGAAAAGAACCAGAACCAGCCAGACAGAATTCCAGACCAGAAGACAGACAGACAGTCAGGAATTCCAGACACGCCAGAACCCAGTAACCAGACCCAGACCCAGGACCCCAGAGGGTTCCAGAACAGACAGGACCAGACAGAACAGACACAGACAGACCAGAAGACCAGACCCAGACCCCCCCCAGACCAGAACAGACAGACGACAGAACCACCCCCCAGACCCAGACTAGACAGAACTCAGCCAGCCCCACCCCCTCCAGACCGTGCCAGATCAGACCAGACCAGACCCACAGGTAATTCCCCCCCCCAGACCCCCAGAAAGGGCAGCAGAACAGACACCAGAACGTTGTCCCAGACAGACCAGAGGCCAGCAGACAGAAACCAGAACAGACCAGGCCAGACCCAGAACCAGACAGAACCAGCAGAACCCCCCCCCAGATTCAACAGAACAGGACAGACCCAGACAGAACCGACCCAGGGGGGGAACGGCAGAGACTTCCCCTGTGCCCAGAACCAGACAGATTGTTTCAGAACATGTACCAGAACGGAACAGGAACAGATCCAGCAGACCAGCATTTGGGTGGCCAGGATCCCCCCCAGAACAGACAGACAGAACAGAACCAGACAGGCTGGCCCAGCCAGAAGAACAGAACAGACCCAGACCCAGACAGCAGAAGACAGAAGAATTCAGAATCAGACCACCAGACCGGACAGACAGAGAATCAGAACAGAAGACAGCACAGAACAAGAACCAGAATCAGCCAGAACAGACCCAGACAGACAGAACAGAACAAGAACAGACCCCAGACCCCAGAATCCAGAACCAGAACAGACACCAGACAGACCCAGACCAGAATCAGACAGAACCCCCAGGACAGACAGAACAGCAGGACCGACGCAGAGGGTCCAGACCAGAAAGACCAGGGGGGGGGGGGGGGGGGGGGGGGTGGTCCCAAAATACAGAAGACAGACAGAAGCCAGGGAACCCCCAGGAACAAGAACCCCAGCAGACCAGGACAGAATGGTCCCAGACCACCAGACCCCAGTGTTCCCCCCAGAACAAGACAGCCCAGCAGACAGACCAGAAACCACAGACAGAATCAGAGACAGAACCGCCCCCCAGACAGACCCAGAAACCAGAACAGACCCCAGACCAGACCCCCCAGACATGAACCAGCCCAGAACGTTTTGTTGTCGTCCCTCAGGAATCAGAACAGACAGAACAGGAAAGCAGAACCAGGCAGAACAGACAGCAGAAGCAGAATCAGCCAGGAACAGACAGACCAGACAGAACTGGCAGCCAGACAGACAGAACACAGAACGCAGAACCAGACAGAACACCCAGACCCCCCCCTAAGAACCCAGCAGACCAGCCAGGAACCGACCCAGAGCAGACAGACCCAGACAGAAACCCCAGCAGACAGCAGGACCATCAGCGCAGACAGACAGAACCAGAATTCAGAACCCAGAACCCAGACAGCCCTTCCACAGACAGACACCAGACAGAACAGACCCCCCAGAGAAATCAGCAGACCACAGGACGCAGACAGAACCCCAGAAAGGACCCCCAGACAGAACAGACCAGAACAGACCCCCCCAGACCAGACAGCCCCAGCAGAATCACCCAGAACCACAGACAGAACAGCCCAAGAAGCCCCAGAGCTCCAAAGACAGAATGGTCCCAGACTCCAGAAAGACAGAATTCAGACAGAACCAGACCCAGAACGGGGTCAGCAGAAACAGAGCAGACAGCAGACCCCCCAGACCCAGCAGACCCCAGACAGAAAGACGCCCCCCCCCCCAGAACCCGGTCAGAACCAGATGCAGACGACCCAGCAGAATTCCCCAGAACAGACCTGTGCGAGAACACAGATCAGAATTCAGACCAGACAGACAGGAAAGACAGACAGAACCCCAGAACAGAACAGACCCCAGGACAGACAGACCCAGACCAGACCAGACCAGACCAGACCTCAGAAGAAGCAGCAGAACGGTCAGGAACCAGACAAGCCAGACCCCTCCAGAATTCAGACCAGAGTCCCAGAACCCAGAACCACAGACCAGAACCAAGGCGCAGAGCCAGACCCAGACAGGGCAGCCAGGACAGAACAGACCAGACAGACCCCAGAACAGACAGACAGAACAGACCGCAGACAGAACAGACCCCAGACAGAACCAGCAGATCCCCCCAGATCGGTCAGACAGCAGCAGAACCCAGAACAGAACAGATTTCAGAACCCAGGCAGACCCAGAACCACTCAGCCCCCAGGCGAAATCAGACCAGCAGAGAATCAGACAGTGACCAGACAGACCCCAGAACAGACAGACCCAGCAGACAGCAGAATACCCCAGAACCCAGGGAAAGACCAGGACAGAAGACAGAATTCAGAACGACAGACCAGGCAGACCCAGACAGCCCAGACCAGATAGACCCAGACAGAGACATTGGTGGCAGGACCCAGAACAGACAGACAGAACAGACCACCAGGAACAGATTCCCCAGACAGCAGAACAGACCCCAGCAGAACCAGACAACAGAACCAGAAGAACTCAGCCAGGACCCGTTCCCAGAACAGGAACAGGAACAGACAGACAAGACCAGGACCAGACAGCAGCCAACAGAACAGCAGACAGACAGACCAGAAAAGCCCCAGACAGACCCAGACAGCCCAGGACCCCAAGAAAGAGCAGCAGAAGCAGACAGAGTCCAGAATCCCAGACCCCAGAAAGAACTGTTCAGCCAGAAGCAGCCAGAACAGAACAGAACAGAAGACCAGCAGACAGAAAAGACCAGACAGAAAGAACCCCCCCCCCAGGCCAGCAGACAGAACAGCAGAATTTCCAGCCACACGAAGAACGTCCAGAACAGACCAGACAGACCAGACAGAAAGACCCCCCCAAGCAGCCCTGCAGCAGACCCAGAACAGCAGAAGGCAGACAGAACTTTCCCCCAGAAAGCCAGACCAGAACCCAGACAGCCCAGAACAGACCAGCCAGAACAGAAGAACCCCGGGGAGAACAAGCAGCCCAGCAGACAGCCAGACCCCAGAAGATGCCCCAAGCCTAGAACATTTCCCCCCAGAACGGCAGACAGACCACAGAAGAACCTTCAGACCCAGCCCAGGACAGAATTTCAGGGAAGACAGCAGAACAGACAGAACCCAGACAAGACGCAGAACCAGACAGACCAGACCAGAACCAGACAGACCAGAACAGCAGAGACCCCAGAACCAGACAGCAGACCAAGACCCAGACAGGACACCCAGAACAGAGACATTTGGTTTCCCCGCAGCCAGACAGAACCCCAGAAAGAACCAGAACCCAAGAGGTGTGGTTCAGACCAGACCCCAGAATCCCAGATCAGACAGACCCAGCCAGAACAGAAAGACAGAACAGAGGCCAGAGATTCTCAGACCAGAAACAGAAACAGACAGAATCAGACAGCCCCAGAAAAGAATTCCAGCAGAGCCGGTGCCCCAGAACAGCAGACAGAACAGACAGAACCAGACCAGAACAGACAGGAACCCCAGACAGCCCCTCCCAGAACAGAACAGACAGACCAGACCAGAACCAGTTGGCCAGAACCAGACGAAACCAGCATACAGACCAGACCACCAGGGTCCCCCAGACACCCAGACAAGACCCCAGACAGGCGTCTAGCAGAACAGACCAGACAGAACAGACCCCAGAAACAGAAGAATTCAGAACGGTGCAGAAAGTCGAAACCGACAGCAGCCAGGAGCAGACAGACCCCAGACCCAGAACAGGACAGGACACCAGCCCAGACCAGAACCCCCAGACAGAACAGACAGCCCAGAAGCAGAACGCGCCCCCAGACAGACCTCAGAATGCAGACCAGCAGGAGCCCCAGAAGACCAGGCCCGCCAGAAAAAAACAGAACACCCCCAGAACGGCGGGCCCAGAACAAAAGATGCCCAAAACAGAACAGACCCAAAAACCCAGCCAGACAGCAGAAGCAGACCCAGAAACAGACCCAGCGGGAAAGAAGACAGAAAGCAGAACAAAGCCGCAGAACCAAAACAGAAAAGGAAAAAAACCCAGACCCAGACAGAACAACCAGAAAAAAGAGAAACAGCCCCCAAAAAACCCAAAAACAAAAAACCCACAGAACAGAACAAAAAACCCCCAGAACCCCAGCCCCAAAGCAGAACAAAAAACAAAGAACAGCAGAAAAAAACGGCCAGAAAGAAAAAAGAAACCCCAAAAACCCAGCGGGACAGAAAAAGAACAGACCAGAAGGCCCCCAGAACAGAAGACCAGAAGACAGAAAAGCCCAGAAGAAGGGGGGAGCCAGAAAAGCAGAAAACAGAACCCCCCCAGAAACAGACAGAAACCAGACGGGGACAGACAAAAACCCCGGGGAACAAGAAAAAAGCAAAAAAGCAGAACCGGGAACCGCAGACAGAAGAAAGAAGGGGAAAAAAGAAAAAGAAAGACAGACCAGGAAAGCAAAAACCCCAGAAACCCAAAAACAGAAACAGAAAAAACCAGAAGCAGAACCAAAACAGCAGGCCCCGCAGACGGGCCAGAAGAACAAAAAAACCCCCAGCAAAACAGAAAGAAACCAAAACCCAAGAAAGCAGCACAGAAAAAGCAGAAAAGCCCGAAAACCGAAAGCCAAAAACCCACCCACAGAATCCCTTTGGCAGAAAAAACAGCAGACCAGAACAGACCAGAAAAAAACCCCAAAACAAAACAGACCCCCCCAGAAAGAACGGAAAAAAAGGGGGCGGGGGGGGCCCCAGAAACAGAAAGCAAAAACCCAAAAAGAAGAGCGGGGGACCGGCCCCCAGAACCCAAAGGGAAAAACCCCAGCAGAAAACCAGAAAAACCCCAGCCAGAACACCAAAACCCCAGAAGAAAAACCCCAAAACCCAGGGGCCCAGAAGATTTCCCAGACAGAACAAAAAAAACCCCAAAACAGAAACAGCCCAGAAAAACAGAAAAAACCCCAGGAACCACGAGACCCAGAAAAGAAGAAAACAACAGCAGAAGGCCAGAAAAGAAAACAGCCAGGAACCCAGAAAAAAAACCAAGAACAGAAACCCACCCCAAAAAACCCGAAACCAAAAACAGACAGAAAAACAGAACCCCAGAAAGAAGCCCCAGCCAGGAACCCAAAACACAGAACAGAACCCAGAAACAGAAACCAGAAAAACAACCCAGCAGCAGAAAAGCCAGAAAGCAGCGGGGGGAAAGGCCAAAAACCCCAGAACCCAACCCAGAAAAGCGCCAGAAAGAAAAGAAGAACCAGAAACAGAAAAAGAAAAGAAAGAAAGAACCCAAAACCAAAAACCAAAAACCCCAAAGGGGGAAACCCCAGAAGAAAGAAAAAAACCACGGGCCAGAAACCCAGAACAGAAACCAGGACCCCAGAAAAGAACGGGGGAAAAAAGGGGGGGACGCAGAAACCCCCCAGAAAACCAGAAAAAAGAAAAGCAGCAGAAAGAAAACAACAGAAAAAAGAAAAGAAACAAAAAACCCAAAAACCCAACCCAAAAAACAACCAGGCCCCAGACAGAAAAAGACAAAAAACCCCAGAAAGCCCGGAACAAACCCAAAAAGACAGAAGAACAGAAACAAAAGGGAAAAACCCAGCAGAAAACCCAGCAGAAAAGCAGAAAAGAAAGAAAAAAAAGATAGAAAAGAAAGACCAGAAAAACCCAGCAGCCAGCAAAACAGAAAACCCAGAAAAAAACCCCAGCAGAAAAAAAAGCCCAGCCCAGCCACAGACAGAAAAAACCAAAAAGAACAGAACAGAAGCAAAACCCCCCAAAAGAACCAAAAACCCCCAGAAAAAAGGAAAAGAACCAAAACCCCGAACCAGAAACCAGAAAAGAACACCCCAGCCCCCAAAAAAACCCAAGAAAGCAGAAAAGAAACAGAACCAGAAAAAATCCGGCGAGCAGCCAAAGACCAAACCAAAGGGCCCAGAAAAAAGAAAAGAGAACAGAAGACAGAACAAAACGGGGAACAGACAACCCCCGAAGAAACCAGAAAAAACAAAAAGACAGCAGAACCCCAGGAAACAGAAAAAAGAAGAGCCCAGAAACAGAACCAAAAAAGGAAACAGAAAAAAAAGCAAAACAGAAACCAGACAGACAGCCAGAAAAAAAAACCCCAGAAAAAAGCCAGCCCAAAAAAAAAAGCAGAAAGAAAAGAACCATTTTGGGCAAGAAAGAAGAACCAGAAAAGAACAGAAAAAAAGAACCCCCCCAAAAACAGACGGGAAACCCAGAAAAAAAAAGAAAGAAAAAAAACCCAAAAACCCCGGGGAAAGAAAAACAGAAGAACCCAGAAACAGCCAGAAAAAGAAAAAAGAAAAAAAACCAGCAGACCCCAGAAAAAGAACAGACACCCCAGAAACAAAAGAAGACAGAAAAGAAAACAGAAAGCCAAAGAAACCCCCCAGAACAAAAACCAGAAAAGCAAGAAAAACAGAACCAAAACCCCCCAAAACCCAGAAAAACAGAAAGCCCGCAGAAAGCAGAACGCAGCCAAAACAGACCCAGAACCCAGAACCCAGAACCAGAAGAAACCCAAAACAGCCCCAAAAAACAGACAGAAGACCCAGAAAACAGAAAACAGCAGAACAGAACGAAAAGAAAAAGAAGGGAAAAAAAAGGCCCAGCCAGAAGGGGCCGAAGGGAACAAAACAGAAACCCGAACAAAAAAGGGCCCAGAAAAGAACCAGAACAGGCAGAAAAAAAACCCGGGCCCAAAAGACAGCCAGACAGAAGCCCCCCCAAAAAAGCAGCCCCAGCCAAGAAGAACCCCAAAACAGAAAGACAGAAAAAACCAAAAGACAGAAAGCCCCAAAAGGGAAAGAAAAAACCGCCCAGAAAAAAAGAGAAGACGAAGACCCCAAAAACAGAAAAAAGCCCCAGCCCCCAAAAACCAGAAACAAAACCAGCAAAACCCCAGAAGAAACCCCCCCAAAGAAAAGAAAGAACAGAAAGAAACAGAAGAGAACAGACCCCCAAAGGCCCCAGAGAACAGAAAAAACAAAAAACAAAAACCCAGCCCCCAGAAACAGAAGCAGCAAAAAGGAAAAAACCCCAAAAGACCCAGAAACCAAAACAGAAAACAGACCCGCCAAGAAGAACAAAAACCCCGCCAGCCCCAGAAACCAAAACCCCCAAAGCGGGCCCAGAAGACAGAACGGGAACCCCAGAGCCAAAAACCAGCAGAAAAGAAAAGACAGAAAGCGAAAACAGAAAAACCCCAAAAACCCCAGAAAAAAGAAAAAGAACGACGGAAAACAAACAAAACAGAAACCCAGAGCCCAAAAAACCCCCAAAACCCCAGAAAAAAACCCAGAAAGAAACCAGCCCGGGAACAGAAAAACAAAAACAGAAAAAAACCGGGCCACCAGAAGAAAAAAGAACCCCGACCCCAAAAACAAGAAAGAAAACCAGAGAAGAAAGACAAAAAGAAAGCCAAAGAAAAGAAGCAGAAGGGTGGGGGGGGGGCGGGACCAGAAAGAAAACAAAAAACCCCCAGACCAAAACAGAAAGCCCCAGAAAAAAGAAAACAAAAACCCCAGAAAAGACCAAAAAAGAAAAAACAGAAACCCCAAAAACCCAGAAAAAGAAAAAACAAAAAGAAAAGCCCAGCAGAAAAAAAACAAAAAAGACAAAAGAAAAGAAACCAGTTTTCCCCAGAAAATCCCAAGAACAGAACAAAACCCCGCCCCCAGAAACAGAAAGACCCGCGCCCAGGAACAGAAAGAAGAAGACAAACCCCAGACCAAAAACCCCAGCCCCCAAGACCAAAAAAGAAAGCCCAGAAAAAGACAGACCCGCAGAACCCAGAAAAGAAAAGAAAGGCAGAAAAAGAAAGACCAAAACGAGAAGCCAGAAAAAAACCCAGCCCAAAGAAGCCCCCAAAACCCCCGGGCAGCCCAGCCCCAGCAAAAACAGAAAGCCAGAAAACAGAAACAGAAAAAAGAACAGCCAAAAACAGCCAGCCCAGAAGAACCAGACCCAGCAGAAAAAACAGAACCCAGAAAAAAACAGAACCCAAAAACAGAAAAACAGAAAACAAAAAACCCAAGCCAAAACAGAAAGAAACAGACAGAACCCAGAAGAAAAAAACAGACCAGACAGACAGCCAGCACATTTTCTTTTTTTTTACAGACCAGACCACAAGCCAGACACCAGCAGAACAGAGCAGACAGACAAGACACCAGACCAGGATCCACACACAGGGGGGCCCAGACTGCAGACTCCCAGCCAGGGACAGACAGCAGCACCAGACACAGACTCCCGAAAGACACACAGACAGACTCCCCATCAGGGCAAGGACAGACAAGACCAAGGCACCAGAACAGACAGACCAGCACAGACCCCACAGTACCCCAGACATCATCAGACAGCCACAGCCCACCAGGACTGCAGCAGACAGACCATGGCAGAGCAGCAGAATCACCAGGCCAGCCAGCAAGACCCCAGATACCCAGACAGAGCCCCACACACACACAGCCCCACACCAGGCAGACACCACACAGACAGAAGACTAGCCAGAATCAGACACAGCAGCCAGACAGCCACAGCCAGCCACACACCGGCAGCAGACATCATTGGCAGACTGCCACAGCACAGCCCACAGCAGTCAGACAGCCTGCACAGACTGCACACAGCAGACGCCAGATCAACGACAGCAGGGCCAAGACACAGAGTGATGCACAGAAAGACCACCCCAGACAGACCCAGACAGGACAGACAAGTCCACAGCAGACCCAGGGGACGCAGGACCAGACTCAGACCCCCAGACATCCGACCACAGCAGCACGGGACAGCAGCAACAGACTGCAGCCCACAGACAGACCAGTCAGGGACCACAGCAGACCCACCCCAAGCAGCAGCAGACACACAGACCCCCAGCAGACCAGGACCAGATCAGGCCAGAACACAGGCCGACAGCCACAGAACCCAGCCAGCAGGTACAGGTTCAGACCACCACACACCACACAGAACAGACACACCCACACAAGTCAGACGGACAGGCCAGCAGAAAGATCAGACCCACAGACCAGCAGCAGCAGACACAGCACAGACCCAGCCAGCAGACATCAGAACAGCACCCACAGCAGACGTACCCCCCAAAAAAAAGGGGGGGGGGGGGGCAGACCAGCCAACAGACAGCAGACCCACACCAGTAACACCAGATACCACGCACCAGCCACAGACCCCCAGCAGGCCAGCCCCCAGCAGGACAGCAGCAGAAAGACGATCACCCACAGCAGACACAGCCCAGCAGGACCCACCCAGACCAGACTTCAGACTCACACAGCAGGCAGACCCAGACACACCAGACAGCAAGCAGCAGAACACCACAGATCCGACTGCTCCAGACCCCAGACTCAGACAGGGACCCACAGAACACCACCACAGACAGCAGACACACACCAGACCAGGAAGGATCATAAGGACCACGACAGACAGCAGACACAGAGCACATCAGAACACAGACCCAGACCAGTGCAGACCAGCACCACACAGACGGCGTCAGCCAGACACCAGACAGACAGACAGCAAGACACAGGCACACACAGCAGACCAGGAACAGGCACTACGACCAGACCCCTAAGCAGGCAGAACAGGGACCACCCACCACCACAGACAACAGACACAGGCATGCCAGACTGCCACGCACAGACAAGGACCAGGACCACCACAGACCAGAGCAGACCAGAGCCAGCACAGACCAGTCACAGACCAGACCAGCAAGACCACACACCCAGAACACAGGCCAACAGTCACGCCCCAGGCACAGAAGAAGCCAGATCAAAGAGCAGGACCCCCACACAGATCACCACAGCAGCCAACACACAGACCCACACACCAGCACAGTCCACAGACAGACAGACCAGCAGCACGATCAGCCCAGACAGGACCAGCTCCCAGACCAGACAGGAAACACCAGGCCAGGCAGAGCCAGACCACCCAGTCACCACAGGACACACCCAGACCACAGCACACCAGGCACAGACACCCCACAGACCAGCCACCAGGCAGACCAGCAGACACCACCACAAAGCCGGCCACCAGACAACCCCAGACCCAGACAGCCAGGAAACAGAATGCTCACACACCCAGGACCCCCAGAGGACAAGCACCCCAGCATCAGATTCACAGCAGACAGACCACCCGACGTTTGGAGCACCAGACGGATTCCGACACAGGACACAGGCCCCACACAAACACCAGACACAGCACCAGGACAGGAACACCTCCGGCCACAGCAGACAGACAGAAGAACACACAGGAATCCCCAGAAAGCACCCAGACCACACCACCATCAGGCAGCCCACCCCATTGAGCAGACGCAGACAGACAGACACCAGGCAGGACAGACCCAGGCAGGCACCCAGACAGACAGTCAGGGATCAGACAGCCAGAATGCACACAGCAAGCAGACCCCCCACCACACCAGATCAGCAGCCAGCAGACAGCATCAGACAGATCACAGACCAGACAGACCACACAGCAGCAGACACAGCACAGCAGGCAGACCCAGGACCAGACAGCAACACAGCCAGCAGACAGACTGCCAGATCAGAGACGGCAGTCAGAAAGACAGACAGACACCCAGCACATCAGACCACCAGGCCAGGATCAGAGTGCTGTACAGCAGAACACCAGACCAGGCAGAAGACACAGGCAGCACAGCACAGACACCCACACACACACACAGACTGCCAACACAGACAGCAGATCAGAACAGCAGACCACAAGGCCAGCAGACTCAGCACACCACCATCAGACCAGACAGACACCCACCCAGGACAACCACCCCACAAGACCAGACACAGCAGGACACAAGAAGGGCACACACAGACCAGAGCACACACAAGACACAGACACTAGACAGCAGGACTCCCCCGACAGTTCAGGCACAGGACAGACAGGCAGCAGCCAGACTTGCCACAGGCCAAGGACGTCGCCCCCAGCCCAGAAACAGAATCAGACAGACCAGACATCAGACACCACAGACACACACACAACAGCACCAGACCCACACAGGACCCACAGCAGAAGCACCAGACCACAGGCACACAAGACAGCCAGGACAGAACCAGACCATCAGACAGACCACCCCACCACAGACCCACAGGACTCACAGGACTAGAACCACCACCCACCACCAGACCACAGGACCAGACAGACCCACAGACAGATCAGACACACAAAAAAAGGGGGGGGGGGGGGGGGGGGGGGGGGGGGGGTGGGGCCCCAGCCAAGCCCCAGACCCACCACCAGACCCACAGACACAGACACAGACAGGACCCAGACCAGCAGACACACCGTCAGACGGACATCAGACCAGACAGACCACCACCTCAGCAGGATCAGGCAGCGCACCACCAACCCCACAGCACAGACAGCAGACAGCACAGGGGCACACACAGCAGACAGACAGACCCACAGACCAGACGTCAGTACCAGCACACAGACCACCAGGATCAGATGCAGTCAGCAACCCAACCCAGGACACGGCAGACGCAGAAAAGCGCCACAGGATCAGACCCAAAGACCCACCCACCCCAGACTAGCAGACCACAGACAGAACACAGCAGACAGCACCAGACAGACTCAGGTCACAGCACCAGCAGATCACACCAGACCACCACACACACAGCCAGCACAGGCACCAGCCAGACCACAGACACACACAGGACCAGGGCAGGGGACCACAGCAGGACAGACCAGACACCCCATGGACTGCAGCACAAACACCGCAGCCCAGAAGAAGCAGGACTAGACAGACCAGACCAAGACAGCACCAGCCACAGCAAGACAACACCCAGACCAGGCAGACACACACAGACCGAAGCAGACACAGCCAAGACACCCAGATCCCACAGGCCAGCAGCCAGTCAGCCCACCAAGGACACAGGCCACAGACAGTTCAGACAAGACTCACAAGGACCAGACAGACAGACACACAGCACCAGACCAGCAGGCCAGGCAGTAGCCCAGACACACAGCACCCACCCAGACTCGAGCAACCAAGACCCACAGCAGCACAGCCCCAGACCAGACAGGGCACAGGACCAGACAACAAGGCAGACCAACAGACAGGCAGGGCGAAGCCAGACACCCAGAACGCACAGAAACAGACAGGACTCCAAAGACCACACACAGACTGCCAGGGGGGGGGGGGGGGGGGGGGGGACAGACTGCACAGACTGCTCCCAGACCAGCAGCCTGAACGCAGGAGGCCACCAGGACACCAGCAGACCACAGACCCAGCACCCACACAGCCCAGACAGCAGACCCCAGGAACCCACACACAGGAACAGAGCACAGCAGACAGACAGACAGCACAGGCACCCACAGAAAGGACCAGGACCAGGACACAGTCAGACTCCACAGCAGCCCAGGACACCACCAGACAGCACAGCAGGACCCAGACTCAGACACACACAGACACAGCCAGGGAAAAAAAAAAAAAAAAAAAAAAAAAAAAAAAAAAAAAAAAAAAAAAAAAAAAAAAAAAACAAAAAAAAAAAAAAAAAAAAAAAAAAAAAAAAAAAAAAAAAAAAAAAAAAAAAAAAAAAAAAAAAAAAAAAAAAAAAAAAAAAAAAAAAAAAAAAAAAAAAAAAAAAAAAAAAAAAAAAAAAAAAAAAAAAAAAAAAAAAAAAAATAAAAAAAAAAAAAAAAAAAAAAAAAAAAACAAAAAAAAAAAAAAAAAAAAAAAAAAAAAAAAAAAAAAAAAAAAAAAAAAAAAAAAAAAAAAACAAAAAACAAAAAAAAAAAAATAAAAAAAACCACAAAAAAAACAAAACACAAAAAAAAACAAAAAAAAAAAAAAAAAAAAAAAAAAAAAAAAAAAAAAAAAAAAAAAAAAAAAAAAAAAAAAAAAAAAAAAAAAAAAAAAAAAAAAAAAAAAAAAAAAAAAAAAAAAAAAAAAAAAAAAAAAAAAAAAAAAAAAAAAAAAAAAAAAAAAAAAAAAAAAAAAAAAAAAAAAACAAAAAAAAAAAAAAAAAAAAAAAAAAAAAAAAAAAAAAAAAAAAAAAAAAAAAAAAAAAAAAAAAAAAAAAAAAAAAAAAAAAAAAAAAAAAAAAAAAAAAAAAAAAAAAAAAAAAAAAAAAAAAAAAAAAAAAAAAAAAAAAAAAAAAAAAAAAAAAAAAAAAAAAACAAACAAAAAAAACAAACACAAAAAAACAAAAAAAAAAAAAAAAAAAAA
>NW_023644219.1:7500-8776 GCF_015228065.2 Penaeus monodon | reverse complement strand
ATATAAATAATATATAATATATATATTTTATATTGTTGTGTGTGTTGTGGGGTGTGTGGTGTGTGTGTGTGTGTGTGTGTGGTGGGGTGTGTGGGGTTTTGGGGTGTTTGTGTGTGTGGTGTGTGTTTTGTTGTGTATACGTGATTTATGATTTAAGAAAAACGGTACTAAATAACCCAACACACCCCAAAATAATTAATATTGTTTAAAAAAACGACGTAAACCTCTAGTTGTATCAACATATAAGGGTACCCTTTACCCACAAAAGAATGATGCTTTTTTTTTTTCGGGACGACATATCGTACATAAAAAACCTAATCCATTTCACTTTACTTCATCCCCAAAGAAAAAGGAAACCCCTTTTTATATTTCTGGTGTCTGTTTTTTGTATTTTAAAAAAAGAGGTAAGAGAGAGTCATCGCATGAGCAAATAAAGCACGTCCCCCAGTACGGGGGGCAGGGGTTTAAAATAGCAGAATTTTGATATAAAGCTGTAAAAGTTCCCTGCAAAAAAGATTTGTGTGTTCCAAAAGATTTATCTTTCCCGCGTATTTTAAATACATGAAATCCACACTTCCCCGCGAGGCCGCGGGCTGCCAGACAAACAAGTGGTTCCCGCGGGAGGATGTCAGCCTTTGTTCGTGTGAAAAACCTGCCCTCCTGACCCCCCAGGTGGGCTGGTGTGGGGGGAGGCAAGGTACACGAGCTGGCGAGCGAAGTTCGTCCCCGGGGCCCCGGTGGGTCCAGGGACTCCTCCCCCAGACCCCCCATCGAGCCCCGAGGGGGGTGCGGGAGACCTCCCCCCCCACGTCCGCAGGCGGGGGTCTTCCCGGGCGCAGTCCCCGCCCCCCTTTTCGCGAGGGGGCCCCCGGGACCCGCTGAGCAGCGCCCCACCCCCTGCAGTCGCCCACCCCCCCCCCGGGGGGCCTCTCACGCGCAGGGAGAGCCGCGACCTCGCCGGGGGGGTCCCCCGCGACATCCCCAAGTCCTTGCCTGGCGTCGCAAGGATTCGATCGGGGAGGTGCCGCGCATAAAGACACCCCGCGAGTCCTCTGCGGAATGAAGAAGCGAAGGCAGAGGGGCAGGAAATCCGCACCGAATCGTAAATTCCGGGCCCCGGGGAGGGAGAGCGTCGGGGAGATCCTGCGGCGGGGGAGGGATTCCTAGGCACAGAAGAAGGAGGCGCGACCCACCACGCAGGTGTACACCGGACCAGCCGCAACGCGGGGACAAGACGGCGTCTCCGGGCCCGGGCCGGAGATACCCCCGCCCCATC
>NW_023644218.1:0-8777 GCF_015228065.2 Penaeus monodon | reverse complement strand
GGGGAAACGGAATGCCTGAGTCTCCCCTGAAGAAGGCCGACTTGCCCGCCCGCAAAACGCACGTGGACGATGCCTCTTCCTTCATACTTTTTTTATATTTATTTTTATTAGTTTTATATATGATTTTGTCGTGTACTTTATCCTTGATTTTAACGGAACCATAGCCATTTTCTTTTAAGTTTTTATATGCACTCTTTTAAGCCGGGGTAAAAGCTTGCCTAACTTTCTTTTAGCATTGATTAAAACTTTTTAACTTGTTCAAATGCTATTTTTATAGGGGATAGGGATTTGTAACCCCGTGATTAGCAAAGAAAGCTATCTTTCTTCGGCGGAACCTGCCACGCCATCTAGGGAGAGAGACCGAAAGTAGTTCGTTCCCGGGGCTAGTTACTAGCCCACTAATAAAATCCTTGCTGGGGTCTGCTATATATAGCCCGGGAACTGAGCGGGGGTAGGCAGGGGCATAGGTTGAAACGTCCTAAGCGGCCGATGTACACCCGGTGGAAGCTATTGACGTTGTTTTTTCTTTTTGTTTCCCCTGCGGTCGTAAGGACGAGGTTTTAACGGCAGTAAGGTGGGATATTTTTAAGTTTTTCATTTTTTTATGATAAGAACTGAGTGCTCCCTTGTCTTGTTTTTAGGTTCTGGTTCCCGTATTGTTTTAATGTTTTGGTGTTTACCTGTTTTTGTGTTTTAGAATGTTCTAATAAATGTATATTTTAAAGATTCGTGAGTGAAATTCCTCCTTTTTACTTAAACTCTCATTAAGAGACAAATGATACCATACCTGGCTACCTGTGGCAAGCAATTGACCACCTTCTATCAGCCCTTAAGGCTGACACGCACTCCCCTCGGATATTTACACGCTTACCAGACTAAACTCTTGTTGATTGGGTCATTTTTCCTCTTCTCACATACATGCTTTCCTTTTTACCATTTACACCCTTCTACACGTCTTCTTTCGGTACACTTATTGTTCCTGGACGTATTAACCAGGTGGTGGCAGCGCTAATGACCTAATTAACGAGGGTAATTAAAGTAAATTAAAGACCAATCACTACAATATAAATAATGATTATAAAAACGTTACTATTGTTATTATTATTGTTATTACTATTATTATTGTAGTTGTTATTAGTATAGATGTAAAATTATATATTATAACTGCAATAATTGCAATAATAATGATAATAATTGCAATAATGATGATAATAATTGCAATAATGATGATTATGATGATGATAATGATGATAATGATGATGATAACGATAATAATGATGATAATCATGATAATGGGTGGGTGCTTCACGTGCATGGTGATGTGAAGCGATGGTGTGGTAGCCTAGATAGTGTTAAGTGCTTGCATGCCTTCTCGCTTGCAGCTTCCTCCCCTGGCTAGCCCAGTGCGAAAAAGGGAGCAGCTTCCGCATAAGTCTCCCCTGCCAGGTCACAGCCTCTCCATCATTAAGACTTCTGCAGTGCCTCCTCGTGGCCACCCATGGGTAACTGGGTACCTTGCGGTCCCAGGCTAAATCTGTGGGGGATCTCGGAGCAGCAGGAGGCCCCAGAGGTACGGAGTTATGGCCCACCGGCGTGTGGACACGCTCTGGCTTCGTACCAACTCCTGCCCCCTAGCCACCCTGGGGTAATGGGGCGGCTCGGGGGAGGTGGGCCTTGCCAGTCCTCCTCCCCCCAGAATGACCCTCTGGCAACGTCTTTTATAAATGGAAATGCTGGGGGGAGGGGTGTTGTCCCTCCCACCCAGCAAGTAAGGCGGGCTGTGGGTCCTGCTGGGAGGGCAAATGTCGGGGTGCAGGATTGGAACGAGAGTTACTCGTCCCGCCTGCGCCCCGGCAGGCGCCAACCCACCATGAAGCTTGTGGGGGAAAGCCCTCGGGAACCCCACAGGTGGATAGGCGGTCCCACAGCCTGCCAACCCCCTTTATCTGGGGCTGTGTTGGTGGGGGCGGCAGAGGTGGCGTGCACCCGGAGTGACCACCCGAGGCTTAACCTCAGGCGTGCTTTCCGGGTAGGCGCTTGGAACATCCGGTCCTTGCGGCAGGATGAGCGGTTACCTCTGCTATCGCGGGAATTGAAGCGAATGGGAGTTGAGGTGGCTGCCCTCTCAGAGGTGAGAAGACCTGGTAGCGGCACGATCAGTGTGGGTGGTTACACCTACTACTGGTCGGGCCGCAGCGATGGTCACCACCTCCAGGGTGTAGCCATAGCCATCTCCAGTCGACTTCAGCCTGCGGTAGTCGAGGTGACACCGGTTGATGAGTGTATCATGGCATTGAGACTGAAGCATGCTTTTGGCTTCATGTCTCTTATTGCTGTATACGCTCCTACCGATGTACATAAAACCGATGTGAAAGAGGCGTTCTACGCCAAACTCGCATCTGTGGCAGACGATTGCCCCCGGCGAGACATTCGCATGGTTCTGGGCGACTTCAATGCGGTATCCGGCTGTGACCGAGCTGGCTACGAGATGTCTGTCGGCCCCCATGGCTCGGGAGCTGATCCCAGCAGCGAGAATAGCCTCCTTCTCCGGGACTTTGCTAGGTCCCAGAAAATGAGGATCTCTGGCTCCTGGTACCAGCGCTCCAACTCGCATCACTGGGCTTGGTACAGCGATATGGGTACAGTGGCCAAGGAGATCGACCACATTCTTGTCAGCACGCGATGGAGGATCCTCCAAAACTGCAGGGTTTACCGGAGTGCTGAGTTCTGTGGCACCGACCATAGGCTGGTTGTGGCTACCCTGCGGGTCCACTTCACTTGGACAGACTAAGGGAGGAGGAGTGTGCCCGTGGGTTCGCCACGGCAGTCTCTGACCGATTCTCAGAAACCAGCAACCTGACGGATCCAGTTGCTCTGTGGGAGTCCTTCAAGCGCGTAACACTCGAAGCAGCTCAGGAGTCCATTGGCGTATGCCCAAGGACAAGGCAGAATACCATCTCCCTGGAGACATTAGAGGCCACTGAAGCGTGTCGCAAGGCTCGGCTGAATGGGAATCAAGTCTTGCGTCGTTCCATGGTGCGTAGGGCTCGGACACTGCTGAGAAGGGACAAGGAACAGTTCATCAGAATCTTGCTGAGGAGGTCGAAGGCCATTTCTTGGTAAATGACCTTCGCCCTGCCTACCAAGCCCTGAGAAAACTGAACCCTAAGCCCTCCTCACAGATGACTGCAGTCCGATCAGCGGATGGACGGATCATCTCAGATCATGTTGGGGTTCGTGAACGTTGGGCTGAGTATTTTGAACAGTTGTACCAGGTGGATCCTCCAACAGTTAGCTTGGATGCAAGCGATGTCTCAGTGCCTGTGCCGGACCCACCCATCAGCGAGGAACCTCCTACCCTAACAGAGGTTAGGCTGGCGATTTCCAAGCTGAAGAGTGGGAAAGCTGCAGGCATATGTGATATCCCTGCTGAACTGCTAAAGGCTGGGGGTGAACCTATGGCTCGGGGCCTGCATACAGTCCTGACTGCCATTTGGCAGTCTGGTACCATTCCCCCTGACCTGCTGAGGGGCGTGGTCATCCCTCTCTGGAAGGGGAAAGGGGATCGATGGGACTGTAGCAACTACCGTGGCATTACACTGCTCAGCATACCAGGCAAGGTTCTCGCTCACATTCTTCTGAAACGGATCCGCAACCACCTACTGAGGCACAGAGACCGGAGCAGTCTGGATTTACTCTGGCAAGTCCACAATAGACCGTATACTAGCGCTTCGAGTAATTGTGGAACGCCGTCGTGAGTTTGGTCGTGGGTTGCTTGCAGCCTACATCGACCTCAAGAAGGCGTTTGACTCGGTGCATCGGGAATCGCTATGGGAGATCCTGAGGCTCAGGGGAATTCCGACACAGAATTATTGGCCTGGTAGCAAGCCTCTATACTGGTACTGAAAGTGCTGTAAAGTGTAGTGGGGGTATGTCGAACTTCTTCCCTGTTAATTCAGGGGTGAGGCAAGGCTGTGTCCTTGCACCCACACTTTTCAACACTTGTATGGACTGGATAATGGGCAGAGCTACTAGCCAAAGTCAGTGCGGAGCAACACTAGGCAATATTAAGGTCTCGGACCTTGACTTTGCCGACGATGTTGCCATCCTATCTGAGTCCTTGGAGTCACTTGTGGCGGCTATTGATGCATTTAGCAATGAGGCGAAGCCCCTAGGCCTAGAGGTCTCCTGGACCAAGACCAAGATTCAGGACTTTGGGGGCCTGTTAGCCTGTCGATCCATGCTTGCGGCGAGGACGTTGAAGTCACAGAAAGTTTTACATACCTTGGTAGCGTAGTCCATATCTCTGGGTTGTCAGACCAGGAAGTCAGTAGAAGGATTGGTCTGGCAACAGGAGCCATGAACTCGATCAACAAGAGCGTTTGGAGATGTCAGTACCTATGCAGAAGGACCAAGCTGCGTGTCTTCAAGGCCTTGATACTTCCAGTTCTGCTCTATGGAAGCGAAACCTGGACGCTATCCAGTGCCTTGGAGTCTCGCCTTGATGCCTTTTGTAACAAGTCCCTTCGCCGGATCATGGGGTACAGTTGGCAGGACCACGTGTCCAACCGGCGGTTACACCGTGAGACTGGCATGGGACCTGTTACTTGCATAATCCGGGATCGCCAACTCAGGCTATATGGCCACCTAGCTCGCCTCCCTATGGACGACCCTGCCACCAGGTTGTCTCTCTGCGAGACAACCCTGGGTGGAGGAGACCTGTGGGACGTCCTAGGAGATCATGGCTTGGGCAGCTCGACGAGACCTGTCGTGAGGAACTAGAGATGGGCCTAGTGCCTGCCTGGAGACTCGCCTCGAGGGATCCTCGTGGCTGGAAGCGAAGGGTGGATGCGGCCATGCGCCCCCGTCAGCGTTAGCCCTTTGATGATGATGATGATAATAAAAAAAAGGTAAAAGAAAAAAAATCCCAAAAGTCGAAAAAGCGGCAAAATCTAGCGAAATATAGCCTTTTGAGAGTAGACTCCAAAATGACGTTTTTTCCATTCATTTGATGATTCTGGCAATTATTAGGGTAATAATGATAATAATTACCAGAATTCTATTAATCATGACAATAATGATGATAAAAGTGAGAATAAAGAGAATTTGGATGACATTTGATGATTATTAATATTATTACTATTATCATTATTATTATCATTACTATCATTATTATTATCATTATTATTATTATTATTATGATTATTATCATTATTATTATTATTACTTTAATTATTAGTATTATTGCCAAAAAATATATTATAACTGTAATAATAACAATAATAATAATAATGATAAGTATAATTATATAATACTAATTGTTATAATATTGTTATTAATATTATTATTGTTATTATTATCATTATTATTATTTTTACTGGTAGTATAATTGTAAAAGTAATTATTATAACAGAAATAATTACAGTAATAACGATATTAATTGAAATAATGATATAAATAATGATTATAAAAACGTTATTATTGTTATTATTATTGTTATTACTATAATTATTGTAGTTGTTATTAGTATAGATGTAAAATTATATATTATAACTGCAATAATTGCAATAATAATAATAATAATTGCAATAATGATGATAATAATTGCAATAATGATGATAATGATGATGATAATGATGATAATGATGATAATGATGATGATAACGATAATAATGATGATAATCATGATAATAATGATGATAATAACAGGAATTGTGTCCATATATATAAAAAAAGTAAAAGAAAAAAATCCAAAAGTCGAGAAAGCGGCAAAATCTAGCGAAATATAGCCTTTTGAGAGTAAACTCCAAAATGACGTTTTTCAAGTCATTTGATGATTCTGGCAATTATTAGGGTAATAATGATAATAATTACCAGAATTCTATTAATCATGACAATAATGATGATAAAAGTGAGAATAAAGAGAATTTGGATAACATTTGATGATTATTACTATTATAATTATTATTATCATTATTATTATTATTATTATTATTATTATTTTATTATTATTATTATTATTATTATTATTATTATTATTACTTTAATTATTAGTATTATTGCCAAAAAATATATTATAACTGTAATAATAACAATAATAATAATAAGTATAATTATAATAATACTAATTGTTATAATATTGTTATTAATATTATTATTGTTATTATTATCATTATTATTATTTTTACTGGTAGTTAATTAAAAAAATTATTATAACTAATAATTAAGTAATATCGTGTTAATTAAAATAATGATATAAATAATGATTATAAAAAACGTTATTATTGTTATTATTATTGTTATTACTATTATTATTGTAGTTGTTATTAGTATAGATGTAAAATTATATATTATAACTGCAATAATTGCAATAATAATGATAATAATTGCAATAATGATGATAATAATTGCAATAATGATGATAATGATGATGATAATGATGATAATGATGATGATAACGATAATAATGATGATAATCATGATAATAATGATGATAATAACAGGAATTGTGTCCATATATAATAAAAAAAGGTAAAAGAAAAAAATCCCAAAAGTCGAAAAAGCGGCAAAATCTAGCGAAATATAGCCTTTTGAGAGTAGACTCCAAAATGACGTTTTTTCCATTCATTTGATGATTCTGGCAATTATTAGGGTAATAATGATAATAATTACCAGAATTCTATTAATCATGACAATAATGATGATAAAAGTGAAAATAAAGAGAATTTGGATAACATTTGATGATTATTAATATTATTACTATTATCATTATTATTATCATTATTATCATTATTATTATTATTATTATTATTTTATTATTATTATTATCATTATTATTACTTTAATTATTAGTATTATTGCCAAAAAATCATATAACTGTAATAATAACAATAATAATAAAATAAGTATAATTATAATAATACTAATTGTTATAATATTGTTATTAATATTATTATTGTTATTATTATCATTATTATTATTTTTACTGGTAGTATTATTGTAAAAATGATTATTATAACAGTAATAATTAAAGTAATAATGATAATAATTGCAATAATGATGATAATAATTGCAATAATGATGATAATGATGATGATAATGATGATAATGAGTATAATGATGATAAAGATGATGATGATGGTAATGATGATGATAACGATAATAATGATGATAATCATGACAATAATGATGATAAAAGTGAGAATAAAGAGAATTTGGATAACATTTTATCATTATTATTATTATTATTATTATTATTATTATTATTATTATTATTATTATTATTATTATTATTATTATTATTATTATTATTACTTTAATTATTAGTATATTGCCAAAAAATATATTATAACTGTAAAATAACAATAATAATAATAATAAGTATAATTATAATAATACTAATTGTTATAATATTGTTATTAATATTATTATTGTTATTATTATCATTATTATTATTTTTACTGGTAGTATAATTGTAAAAATAATTATTATAACTGCAATAATTGCAATAATAATGATAATAATTGCAATAATGATGATAATAATTGCAATAATGATGGTAATGATGATGATAATGATGATAAAGATGATGATAACGATAATAATGATGATAATCATGATAATAATGATGATAATAACAGGAATTGTGTCCATATATAATAAAAAAAAGGTAAAAGAAAAAAAATCCCAAAAGTCGAAAAAGCGGCAAAATCTAGCGAAATATAGCCTTTTGAGAGTAGACTCCAAAATGACGTTTTTTCCATTCATTTGATGATTCTGGCAATTATTAGGGTAATAATGATAATAATTACCAGAATTCTATTAATCATGACAATAATGATGATAAAAGTGAGAATAAAGAGAATTTGGATAACATTTGATGATTATTAATATTATTACTATTATCATTATTATTATCATTATTATCATTATTATTATTATTATTATTATTATTATTATTATTATTATTATTATTATTATTATTATTATTATTATTATTACTTTAATTATTAGTATTATTGCCAAAAAATATATTATAACTGTAATAATAACAATAATAATAATAATAAGTATAATTATAATAATACTAATTGTTATAATAAATAATCATCAAGTGTTATACAAATTCTCTTTATTCTCACTTTTATCATCATTATTGTCATGATTAATAGAATTCTGGTAATTATTATCATTATTACCTTAATAATTGCCAGAATTATCAAATGAATGGAAAAAACGTCATTTTGGAGTCTACTCTCAAAAGGCTATATTTCGCTAGATTTTGCCGCTTTTTCGACTTTTGGATTTTATTTCTTTACCTTTTTTTTTATTATATATGGACACAATTCCTGTTATATCATCATTATTATCATGATTATCATCATTATTATCGTTATCATCATCATTATCATCATTATCATCATTATCATCATCATTATTGCAATTAATATCGTTATTACTGTAATTATTACTGTTATAATAATTATTTTTACAATTATACTACAGTAAAAAATAATTAATAATACTAAATAAATAATATATTAATAAAATATTATTAATAAAATAATAATATTAATAACATATTATAACAATATATTATTATAATTAACTTATTATTATTATTATTGTTATTATTACAGTTATAATATATTTTTTGTATCATTAAATAATAAAATAATAATAATAATATAATAATAATATAAATAATAATAATATAATAATAATAATATATAATATGGATAATAATAATGATGATAATAACTATAATAATATAATAT
>NW_023644217.1:0-8777 GCF_015228065.2 Penaeus monodon | reverse complement strand
TATATATTTTAAGATATAAAAATTATATAATAAAATTTATATAATTTTATATGATATTTATATATGTTATATAAGTATATTTAATATAAAATATATATAATAAATATATATTATTAATTAAATATAAATAAATTTTAAATTTAATATTATGGATATAAAAAATATAACAAACCACACAACACACACCATACACACACACACACACACACACACACAACACACACACCACACACCCACATATATATATATAATATTATAAAAATATAATATATAATATAAATATATAAAAAACCCCATAATAATCCCATTATATATATATATATATATAAAATAATAAATAAAAGTAATAATATTATATATATTATATATATTTATATATATATGTGTTGTGTGTGTGTGTGTGGTGCGCGTGTGTTGTGGTGTGTGTGTGTGTTGTTATGTTAATTCAAATATATATATAATATATATATTATTATAATATATATATATATGTGGTGTGTTGTGTGGGGGTGTGTGTGGTGTTTATATATATTAAATTATAATAATATTAATAAAATTAAATATTAAAAAATATATATGATATGTATGTATTTATATATAATGGATATATAAATAATATATAATTAATAATATAACAAACCAAAACACACTCTCACAACACACCACACACACACCCCACACCACACACACACACACACACACACACACACACACACACACACATATATATAATATATCTATTTATAATATAAAATATATATATATACTTTATATGTATAAAAAATTTGATTTAATATAATATAATAAATATATAATATATTAAAATATATATTATGTGGGTGTGTGGTGTGTGTGTGTGTGGTGGTGTGGGGTGGTGGGGTTTGTGTGTGATGAGTCGTGTGGTGTGAGTTTGAAATTACATATATATATATAATATATTATATATATATAAAAAATTTTAATAAAACATACATATATTACTATATTTACAAATATATTTTTAATATAATATATTTTAAATTATATATTTTATATATTATATATATATTATTAATCATAAAATATAAATATAATATATATATACATATATATACATATATATAATATATATACATGTGTATAAATTATATATAATATATATAAAATAAAAAATTACACAACACATATATGATTAACTAACACACAAACACAAACACACACACACCACCACACACACACACACACACAAAACACACACCCCACACCACACAACACACGCACACACCCACACCCAAAACCCCAAACCCACACACACCACACACACCACACCAACACAAACACACACCACAACACAACACACAATACCCACACACATTTTAGGTTTATATATATACATGTATATAATATTTTTTTATATTATATATATATATATATATATAATATAATTTAATATATAATATAAATGTTATATAAAGTATAATATATTTTTATATATATATGTATAATTTTATTATATATATAAATATTATATATATATATATATATATTGGTGTTGTGTGTGTGTGTGTGGTGTGTGTGTGTGTGTTTGTGTGTGTGTGTAGAAAAGTACCACAAGATACATGGGGGAAAAACACAGGGCAGACAAAACAAAAAAGAAACACATTACACCCGTGAAATCACTTGAGGCACAGGAACACGAAATGCAATATTTTTTAAAAAAAAATACCCATTTAACTTTTGGACAATGAGATATATATATATATATATATATATAATATATTATAAATATATATAATATAATATATATATGAAAATTAAGTAAAAAGGGGATATATATAAATAAGAATAAAATTTTAATTTATTGTAAAGGTTTTTTTAGGGTTGTGATGAAAATTGCGCAGAAAGTTTCTAAAAAAGATCTCAATTTCAACGATAAAAATAGTATTGAATCTAACTGAAAAAACTTTGATATTCATGAGGTAATGTAAACAAAAATTTTGTTAGGGCAAACCCGCCTAACATTAATATAGTAGAGACTGATGATGGGGTTTGAATAATATATATATAATATTTTAAAATAAAATAATATATATATATATATACTAATATGCATTTAGTTGTATGTATGATATAGTATGTATGTATGTATGCTCGTGGTGTATGTTTTTGTGGATTGGGATGTGTTGTGAATGTGTATGTGTATTTTGGGGGTGGGTTTTAAAGCATATAATATATACAAAAACACACCACACACACCCCCAAAAACACACACAAAATATATATAATAATATATATATATATATATAATATATATATATTAATATATATATTATATATGTGTGTTTTTTAATTAATTATAGGTGGTTTGGTGTGATGTATGTGTAATTTATAATATACAGTATTATATAATATATAATTATATTTATAATATAATAAATATATAATTTTAATGGGTTTTTACATATATATATATGATGTGGTTTGTTGTGTATGTGTGTGTAAAATTTTTATATATACGTATATATATTTAAAAAAATAAAAGTAAATAATAAATAAATATATAATAATATTTGTGGGTTTTTAATATAAATTTTGGGTGCGTGTTGGTGTGTATTGGTGAATTATAAATACAGTAATATAAAATATAATAATATAATATAAAAATATAAAATAAATATAGATAAAATTTGATATATATATAATATTAAAATATAAGGGAAATAATATATAAAATAGATAATTATAAATAAAAATACAAAAATTTTAAAATAATAATAAAATATTAAAAAAAGTAAAAATAATATTAAATTTAAAAAATATATAAAGAAAAATATATATAATTTTAATAATAATAAGAAATATAAACAAAAAAATATTATGTTTAAAAAATTGATAATTAGATAAATATTAAATTTTATAAAATAATTATTTTATATAAATATTTAAAATTATAAAGGGAATTAGAAAATAATTTAAAATATATATATTAAATTTTATTTTATTGTATAATAAATAATGTATTTTTAAAATAATATAAAATTATAATATATATTATATATATTAAAATTAATAAAATTATTATATTATATATATACTCATATATACTATATATATATATATATATATATATTATATATTATATATATATATATAGATATAGTATATGATAGCATAGATATAGATATATTACAGGGTATTGGTGATTTAATGAAAAATAGAAATTAAAACTACTGTACTACTGAAACATGATAGGCAAATAATACATCAGATTTTTAAAACTTTATATCAGATTAGACATTCTACATAATGATATCATGGCATCATTCAATTTTTTTGTTGTAGCAATCTTAATATTTGATCAATATAGATGAAATTTGTTTGTGTTGGGTGTGAACATGTCCAACACTTTTTTCATACTTAGATTTTCTTTTTTATCTATATGTTACAAAATGCTGATTTTATGATCCTGACATAACCACATTACTTTACTTTAATTGTATAACATAGAATTCTGAGTATGTAGATTCATTGCACTGTCCATACTCATTTTCCCCGAATCTCATAAAAAACGTGCAAATAATGAATTTTCTAAAAGAAAAAATGTAATCATGAGTAATCTTAACTTTTCAAGAACACAGCACGTTAAGTTTCTGTGATGATTGATTATCTCTCTCTCCTACTCCTTATCATTCTCCCTTCCTGAGTAGAGCATTGCCATACCCTGATACTAATGTTTGATTTCATTATTTTCAGGTAAATTACAAAAGAAAGTTTACATAATGACTGATTAACTGGAGCCAATTTTCACTACACTGGGTGGATTTTTAAGCCTTCCATGGCCCTGAAGATTTTTCTAGACTGGTAGCAAATATATCATTTTTAAAAATGTTGTTAAATATTTACTTTAACAAAAATTGCATGATTTTGACGAATAGTTACCAGTCTCCTCTTAATGTATTTACAAATTGATAGATGGATAAGGATGTCTGTAAACACTCTCTCTCACACACACACACACACACACACACACACACACACACACACACACACACACACACACACACACATATATATATTACAAATATATGTGCAGCATGTATATATATATATATGTATGTATATATATATATATATATATATATATATATATATATATATATATATATATATATATATATATAACATATACAGTTGAACATGTACATACTTGTATATTTCCTATATATACACATTCCTTTAAACACACTATTGCAAATCAACCAGCAGATACATGTTTTGCATAACACAAATACTAATTCTTCCCTGACCTTCTTAAATTATGAAAAGTGTGCATATTCACTCTCCATGCAGCTTACCTTCAACCAGCTAAATGACCACACGTTTTTCCTTGCACAGCAACATAGGCAAATCTAGGGAACTGTTGCTTGGCTTCTGTTTATATGTGCTTACTGTAGTTTTTTTTATTATTCAACCCTGTAAAGAAGATGATACAATTTATGACTACTTATCACCTGAATGATTATAACAAAG
This sequence comes from Penaeus monodon, assembly GCF_015228065.2. Classification (NCBI taxonomy): domain Eukaryota; kingdom Metazoa; phylum Arthropoda; class Malacostraca; order Decapoda; family Penaeidae; genus Penaeus; species Penaeus monodon. The sequence continues at coordinate 4,268 of NW_023644217.1, read as the reverse complement.
AATAGGATAGAATTTTAAAATATGTTAATATTACCAACAACAAATAAAAAATGTGCTTCATGAAAATGAAATTTTCAAATGAAACAATATTGACATCACTTAACCTAATGGCATTAGAACATGTATTGGCCCTCTATGTTTTTAGACAAGATGACTCTTGTCATCCATGCTGTTGTAACCACCTATTTCTTTGACTATGGGGAGAATTCATATCAATTTTAGTATTACTGGCATGATTATATTAATTTATTGCACTCACTAATTGCAATATAAATTTTAAAATAGGTATTTTCCAATCGTACTAGGGTGAAACAGGAAAAACTTGTAACTGGTGGACTCAGTACTTTGCTGAGCCATATCTATTGAATAGTTTACTCCACTGGATGCTGGGTTATGTGTAGTTATGTCAGAAAAAAAATGGCTAGGGGCCTGATGATAGAAATATACAAGCCAAGAAAAAAACAGTGTTTGGCTGGAGTGATAGGATTACTCACACTGAGTCCAAAGCTCCTGACGACAGAGTAGACTTAGTGGCATTTGTGTCCTTTGGTGCAGTGGAGCATCCTCGTCTGGCAATCTTGTTGTTCATTTCCCCCCTGCCAGTGGATGTTGCCCTTAGCATTTCCTTTGCACACAATTTAGCAGCAAGTCATAGAGTCACGCCTGTCCCATACCAGACTAACCCATATAACTAATTATATAATTATAATTAATTCTGAATGGCTCTTAACCATCATTTCCACTCCACTAGAACGAGGGTGAATTGCACCATGTTGTGTTTTTCACGGACGAACATCATTTCTATCTCTGATCGCTTTTTCATGCTCGCCATGACGGTGTGGCAGGATAGAATATTACAGGTTATGATTGGAGTCCCTGTAGGCAACAGTCTATTACCTTCTTGATCTGGCATATCAATGAAAATACGACTGGCAAATGACAAGCAAGGAAAGTGCTTATGCAAAAATGATATAATTACATTGAAATAGAGGCCATGCCTACAAGTTACACTACAGGATACACACCCTATTAAGTGAGCTAATACTCTGATTTTGGGCCATAGTTGGGCAAGGTAACCAGCATCAATCAAGTTAAACTAAGCACATGGGCTGGTAATGTGCATATCTTATTCCTGTGAACATAGTTTTAACAAGAGTTACTGAGGATACATTATCTACACATATTGCAAATATTATTATATGTTCATATATATCATATTTATAGAATATAATGCATAGATATATATATATATATATATTATATATAACTATATATATATAATTATATACATTATATGTACGTATCTATAATACATAGATATATGTATATATATGTTATATGATAGATATATGTATATGTATATATATTATATATATATATCATATATATATAGATATTGAATTATATATACTATATATATTCTATTTAGATGTATAATACGATGTGTGTTTCTGTGTGTCGTTCACTTTACTCTAGAAAGAAATAAGAAGGATTTACGTTACAACTATATATATAAATATGTTGATATATGTGTACTATATATGTGTATACACCCACAAACACACACACAGCAACCACACACACACAACAACACACACACAACACCCACACACACACACACACATATATATATATATAATATATATATATATATATATATATATATATATATATATAACATAGATATTCTATAGATATATATTATATATAGCTTAGATATATACATATATAATTATATATATATATATAGATATTATATATATATATCTATATCTATTTTATATATTATATTACATATACCTATCTATTAACTATTATATACTATATATATCTGTATTATTTATAATATATATATATCTCTATATATATATATATATATATATATATTAATATATATATAATTGTATATTCTAATTATGTATATACATATATTTATAAGATATATAAATTGAATAATACTATTGTTAATAATCGGTGAGAAAAAAAGAAAAAATTAAGACTTCCTTACCACTATATAATAATGATCATATATATATATATATAATATATATATATATATATATATATTCTATATATCTATATATATGTATCTATTTCTCATACTTTATATATGTGCTAGGCATTCCTACACATATATAAGAATATTTTTATATATAGATATATAAGTGAATATACCCATACACAAGCACACATATAATATAATCTATTGATCTCTATATTATGCATATATCACACACAACACCCCCATATAGAATACTAGATATATATATACTATATATATATATATATATATATATATATATATATATAACTATCATCTATGTCATATATGTATATCTGATATATATATATATATATATATATGTATATATATATATTAAAAGGAAAATATATTTATCTATAATATGCTTATATATATATATATCTATCTATATTATTCTTCTCTCTATCATACTAGTATTTCCCATCTAATATCTCTTATCCATATATCTCTATATGTAATCTATGTATTATATATATATCTATATATATATCTATATATCTATCTCTCTAATCTCATATAATCTCGTCTATATATCTATGTATGCATATATAATATACTATATCTCATATATCTTATTAGCTATAATTCTCTATTCTCTCTATATTTCTCTATATCTCTATCTATCTATATATCTATAAGGATGGCTCTTGCTCTGTCTAGTGGTCCACACCTCTCTACCTTTATATCGCTTCATTTGTTTATTTGCTTCTCTCTGTACCCACCACCCACACACCTCTGTATGTGTGTGTGTGTGTGTGGTGTCTCATACTATCTATCTTATCTTATATTATATATATATATATATATATATATATATATCTTATATATATTCATAAATATGCCTAACTATCATAAAAGATTTATACATATGTTTATATTCAGCTCTCTCAATACCTATATTATATATCTATAATAGATATTATATTCATATAATATCTATATATATATATCTATATATTATATACATATAAATATAATTATATATATCTCTACTATATACTATAAATCTATATCTATTATCTATCGTATATATTTATTATATATATATACTATTTATATATATATATTATATATATTATATATATATTATAAATACATATATATATATATATATATTATACTATAGTATATATATATCTATATATATAATCATATATATAATATGTACATACTATATATATATTACTAATATCATATATTTATATCTAAAGATATCATATATTATATCATATATATATACCTACTATATATATGTCACCTCTATATAATATATATCTCACTATCTATATAATATACTATCTATATAGCTAATATATATATTAAAGACACTTACATATCTATATTATATACCTCTATAGATATATATACACATATATAGAGATTATAGCGGCTCCCACCATGTGTGTATATATACATACTGTATATATGCATATTCATACATCATATATGTCTATAGATATATACTCATATATAAATACACATGTGTAAACACATCCTTGTGTGTATTATTATCTTAAAATAATGATATAGATATTATATCTATATATATATATAAATATATATCTCTAATATATATATTATATATATATATCTATATGGATTGGTTATATATTATATGTGAATAAATGAATACCTATAAGCATATACATTTATATATATCATCCTATATATATTATATATATATATATATATATATCATTAATAGATATATTTTTGTGTATGGATTGTAAACATATCTATTTGTGGATTGTTAAATATCTAGGTATATATATGAGAATATACCATAGATAGATATATATATATATATTAGTATATAAATATAATCATATATATTACATATATTTGTGGATAGGTACATATGTAGGGAGCTATATCATATGTATATACGATATATATCTTATATAGATTATATATATATATATATCTATTATATATCTATATATATATATATAATTGCTCTATTGTACCTTGTATATCTATATCTATTATATCTATCTATATTATATATATTATCTCTATAGCTATATATATATATAAAGTGCCTTTATATGTAACCCACACCACACACACCACCCGACCACACACAACCCACCACACACCCCCCCACACACCCCCGCACCCACCCCCCACCATATATATAAGGCATCTATGGCTTCATTTTCTCTACCCACTCCCATATAGGTAGAGTCAATGGCTGGGCATAAGAATGTAAGGAGCAAGCTGG
>NW_023644216.1:0-7500 GCF_015228065.2 Penaeus monodon | reverse complement strand
TTTTTTACCCCCCGGGTTTGGGGGGAAACCCCAGCAAACGGGGGCCCTTGGGGGGGGGCTTTTTGGCCCCCCCCCCGTGGGCAGGTTTGCCCAATCGGGGTTGGGAAAAAGTTTTTCCCCAAAAAAACAAAAAAAACCCGGGCGGCCCCCGGTGGGGACTCGAAACCCCCCCCTCCCCTTCAATTGGGGGGCCGGGGCCCCGTGACGTTTTTTTTGGGGAGTCCGAAAAATTTTAAAAAAACCCCCCCCCCCAAATTTTCCCCCCCCAGGGGGGGCCTTTTTTTTTGGGGGGGGCCCGTAATTTTTAAACAAAATATTAACCCATATATTTTTTATGGTTTCCATTTTTTTTTTTTTTTTCTTTTTTCCCGGGTCCCGGGGGGGGGGGGACGCATTCGAAAAAACGGCCCCCACAAATTTTTTTTTTTCTTTTCTAAAATTGTTTTTTTTTTTTTTTTTTTTTTAAACTTTTTTCTGTGGTAAACATTTTTTCCCCAAAAAAGCGCCCCCCAAAAAACCCCCCGGGGGTTCACAAAGTTTCCCAAAAAAAAAATTTTAAAAAAAAAAAAAAAAAAAACCAAAAAAATGGGGAAAAAAAAAAAAAACCCAAAAATTTTTTTTTTCCCAAAAGATTTACTTAGCGGAAGGGAGAAAAAAAAAAGGGAAAGGGCAAAAAAAAAATTTCAGGTTTCCCCCGGGGAAAAAAAGGGGAAGGGGAAAAAAAGGGGGGGTTTTTCCCCCCCTGGGGGAAGGTTTTTTTTTGCAAAAAAACTAAGGGGGGCCGAGGAAAAAGGGGAAAATTTTTATCCCCAAAAAGGGGGGAAACCAAAATTTTTTTAGGGTTTGAAATTTTGGGAGGCAGTTTTCTAATCCACAGAGATTCTTTTCCCCAATTTTTTTCTCTTTCGTTAAAAAAAAAATTTTTTGGGGCCGTTTTTTTTGGGGTTTTTACCCCTTAGGGGGTTTTTTTTCCCCCCAGTTTTTATTCTAAGGGGGGAAAAAATTTTTCCATTTCCGTAAGTGAAAAAAAAAAAAAAAACAAACCCGGATTTTTTTTTCCTAGGGGGTAAAAAAAAAAAAAAAAAAAAAAATTTTTCCAAAAAAAAAACCTAAAACCCCCCTTTTTTTTTTTTTTTTTTCAACTTATTTTCCCGCTTGGTGGTAGGGGTTTTTGGGTATGGGGAACAAAAAAGGGGGGGGGACCCCCCGGGGGGTTTTTCCGGAAAAGGGGGGGGAAAAAGATAATGTGGTTTTTTTGTTTTTTCCCTCAAAAAAAGGGGGGGGAAAAACCACCCGCGAGTTGGGGGGTTTTTTTGAAGTTAAAAAATTTTTTAAAATTTTTTCATTTTTTTTTTTCCGAAAAGTGAAAAAGATTTTTGGGGGGGAAAAAGTTTTTTTCTTTTTTTTTATATTGTTTTTGGTTTTGCTAGCTCTGTTTTTTCGCAAAATTTTTTTTTAACGTTTTTTTTTTTTTTTGGTTTTTTTTTTTTTTTTTTTGGAAAATTGGGCCCCCCCCCCTTTTTTTTTTTTGGTTTTTCCCTTTTTTTTTTTAAAATTTTTTTTTTTTTTTTTTTTTGTTTTAATGATAAAATTGTGGGGGGGGTTTTTGGGGGGGGGGGGGTGTTGTGTGTGGGGGGTTTGGGGGTTTTATTTGGGGTTGGGGGGTGTGGGGGGGGTTCGGGGTTTGTGGGGGTTTTTTTTTTTTTTGTGGGGCTTGTGGTGTTTTTTTTGAAAATTTTTTGGGTTCTTGGGGAAAAAAAAAAAAAAAATTTAAAAATTTTTGTGGGGGGGGGGGACCACGGGGCCTTTAAGCATTAAAAAACCTTTTTACCTTTTAAAAGGGGAAAAAGGAATTTAATTATAAAAATATATATAATATAAAAATTTTAAAATATAAAATTAAATAAATTAATAGGGGGTTTTGTTTTTGTGTTGTGTTTGGTGGGGGTGTTGTGTGGGGGTTGGGGTGGGGGGTTGTTGCGGTTGGTGGGGTTTTGTTGTGTGGGGGGTTGGTTGGGGTGGTGTGGGGGGGGGGTGTGTTTTGGGGTGTTTTTTGTTGTGGTTTTGTGTGTGTGTTTTTTTGGGGGGTTGGTTTTGGGGTTTTTTTGGGTGGGTTGGGTGTGTTGGTTTTTGGTGGGTGTGGGGTGGTGTTTTTTGGGTTGTTGTTTGGGGGTGTGTTTTGGGGGGGGTTTGGGGTTGGTTTTTTTTTGTGGGTGTTGTTTTTGGTTTGGTGGTTTGTGTGGGGTTTTGTTGGGGTGGTGGGTGTGGGGGGTGGTGTGTGGGGTGGTTTGGGTGGGGTTTAATAACATACATATCTTTATATTGAAATTAATAATTAATATTAATTTTATAAATAATATATTAATTTATTTTAATATTGGTGTGGTGTGTTTGGTTGGGTTTGGTTTGGGTTTGGGGTTTTTGTTTTTTGGGGTGTTTTAATTTTTTAAAAAAACATTAATTTTAATATTTTTTATTAAAAATTTTTATTTTATAATTATATAAATTATTAAATTTTTTAAAATTGGGGGGTGGTTTTGTTGGTTGGGGGGGGTTGGGGGGGGGTGGGGTTGGGTTTTGGGGGGGGGGGGGGGGGGGGGGGGGGGGGGTTTTTGGGGGTAATTCAAAAAATTTATTATATAAATATAATATATTATTTTATAAAAATATTTTTAATTATTAAATTTTAAAGTTTTTTTGTTTTTTTTAAAAATAATTTTAAAATTAAAATAAAAAAAATTTTTAAAAAAATTTTAATTAATATTATATATTATTTTAAATTTTTTTTGTTTTAAAATATGTTAAAAAATTTTTAATATATATTATTTTTTTAATTTTAAAAAAAATTTTTAAATTTATTATATAATATTTTTAAAATTAAATATTATGTGTGTTGGGGTGTTTTTTGTGGGTTTTTGTTTTGGGGGTTGTTGTGGGGGTTTTGTGGGTGGTTTTTTGGTTACAAACATATATAAATAATTTTAATTTTTAATATATAAAAAATAAAATTTTTTTAAATTTATATTTTTTAAATATTATGTATATATTATAATTAATTATTTTTAAATAAAATATATTTTTAATTTTATATTTTAAAATTTTATATATTTTTTTTAAAATTTTGGTTTGTTGGTGGGTGTTTTTGGGGTGTTTTTTTTGGGTGGTGGGTTTGTTTGTGTTGTTGGTTTGGTGGGTAAATATAATATAAAATTTTTTTAATAATATTTTATTATATTTATATTAAATTTTAAATTTATTTTTGGGTTGGTGTGGGGGTTTGGGTTTTGTTGGGTTTTGGTTGTGTTTGTGTGTGGGGTTTGGGTGGGGGGGGAGGGTTTTTGTGGGGTGTTTGTGTTGTGTGTTTGGTGGGGGTTTTTTTGGGGTTCGGGGGGGTTGGTTTTTTTTTTGGTGGGGTGGGTGTTTTTTTTTTAAAAAAAATTTATTTTTTTCTTAAAAAAAAAAAATTTAAAAAAAAAAAAAAATTTTTTTTCATTTTTGGCCCCCCGGATTTACCAAAAATTTTTTTTAAAGGGGGGGGGGGGACGTTTTTTTGGCCCGGGCCCCCCAGGGGGGGTTTTTCGTAAAAAAAAATTCCCCAAAAAAAAAAGATTTTTTTAAATTTCCCAAAAAAAGGGGGTTTTTTTTTGGGGGGGTTTTTTGGTTGGGGTTTTGTGGGGGGGTGTGTTTTGGGGGGTTTTGGGGTTTTGGGGGGTGTGTTTGGGGGGGGTGGGGTTTTTTGGGGGTGTGTTTGGGTTGGTTGGGTGTTTGGGGGGTGGGGGTGGTTTTTTTTTTGGGGGGGTTTTTTTTTTTTTTTTTGTGGGGGTGTTTGTTGTGTGGTGTTGTGTTTGGGGGGTTTTGGTTGTTTTTGGGTTTTTGGTGTGTTTTTTTGGGGGGTTTTTTTTTTTTTTTATGTGGTGGGGGGTCTTTCAAAAAAAAAAATTTGGTCATAGCTGAATTTTTTTTTAAAAAAATAAAAAAAAATTTTTTTCCCCCCTTTTTAAAAAAAAAAAAAAAAAAATCAAAAAAAAAACCCCCGGGGGGAAGGGGGGGAAAAAAAAAGGTGTAAAAAAAAAAAAAAAAAATTACGAAAAAATTTGGGGGGGGGGGGGGGGACCCCCCCAAAAAATTTTTTTTTTGGTCATCAAAAAGGGCATTTTTTCCCCCCAAACAACCAGGGGGGGGCCCCCCAATTTTTCATTCGTCCCAAGGGGGAAAAGGGGGTATGTTTTTTAAAAACCCCCACATTTTTTTTCCCCAAAAATCAGGTATTTTGGGAATTTTTAAAAAAAAAAAAAAAACAAAAAAAAAAAAAAAAAAAAAAAAAAAAAAAAAATTTTTAAAAACAATTATACAAAAAAAAACCAAAAAAAAAAAAAAAAAAAAAAAAAAAAAAAAAAAAAAAAAAAAATTTTTATATTATATTATATTTTTTTTTTATATAATAATAATTTTTATATTAAAAATATTATTTACATTTTAACATTATATTATAAATATCATATGAAATTAAAATATTAAACTTTTATGTAATTTTTTTTTTAAACATAATATATAAAAAAAATTTTTTTTTTTTTTTTTTCTTCTCTTTCTTTCTTTTCTTTTTCTCCTCCTCTTCTCTCCTTTTAAAAAAAATAATAAATTTAAAAATTTTAAATTTTTAATTAAATAAATTATTTTATAATTATAATAAAAATTATTAAATTTAAAATTTTTTACATATTTATATTTTAAAATAATTAAAAAATTTTATATTACATAAATTTTAATAGGGATTTTTTTTTTTTTTCTTTTTTTTTTTCCCCTTTTTCTTTCTCCCCCTCTTCTCTCTTCCCTTTTCTCCTTCTTCTTTTTTCCCTTTTAAATTTTTTATTTTTTATAAAAAAAATATTTAAATAATTTTTAAAATTATAATAATTTTTTTAAAATAAGTGCGTATATATTGGTTTTGTGGGGGTTGGGTGTGTTTTGGGGCAATATTTTAAAAAAATATTTTTTAAAAATTTTTATATATATATTTAAAAAATTATTATTTTTTTTATTATAAATTATAAAAATTTATATTAAAAATTTTAAAAAATTTATTTAAGGGGTTATTTTGGGGTTTGTGTGGTGGTTTAATGGTGGTTTTTGTTTGTTGGTGGGGGGGGTGTGTTTTTTGGTGTTTTTTGGGGCGGTGTGGTTTTGGGTTTTTTTTTTGTGGTGGGGTTTTTGGGTTTTGTTTTGGGGGGGGGGTTGTTTGGTTGTGGGGGGGTTGGGTGTTTTTGGGGGTTTTGTGTGGGGGGTGGTGGGTTTTTTGTGTTTGTTTTTTGTTTTGGGTTGTTTTTTGGGGGGTTGTGGGGGGGGGGTTTTTTTTTATCTATCAGGGGGAAAAACTATTTGGGGGCCCGGGTTTTTCCCCCCCCCCTTTCTTTTTTTTTCCCCCTCAATATAAAAAGGGGGACCTTGTTTTCGGCCAGGGGCCCCAAAAAATCCCCCAAAATTTTTTTTTGGCCGCCCAAACCCCGGGGAAAAAAAGTAGGGAAAATTCGGTTTTTTTTTTAAAAAAAAAAAAACAAAGGGAAAAATTTTTGGGGTTTTTAACGGGGAAAAAAACCTTTAAAAACAAAAAAGGGGCCCAAAAAAACCCCCTCAAAAGTTTTTTTTTTAATTAAAAAAAAAAAAAAAAAAAAAAAAAAAAAAAAACCACAAAAAAAAAAAAAAAAAAAAAAAAAGAAAAAAAAAAAAAAAAAGGGAAAAAAAAAAAAAAAAAAAAAAAAAAAAACATAAAAAAATTTTGGGCCCCCTTTTGCTTTTTTTTTCCCCCCACTCTAGTTTTAAAAAGGGGGCCAGTGCCCCTTTTTTCATTTATAATTGTTTTTTGGGTCTACATATTCTTTTTTTTTTTTTTTTTTTTTTTTTTTGCAGAAAATTTTTTGGGGTTTTTCCCCCCTTTTTGTTTGGGGAAGGTTTTTTTTTTTTTCCCTCTTTTTGGAAAAAAAAAAAGTAAAAAGGGGGGGGGAAAATTGGGGTGGATAAATTTAAAAAAAAGAAAAAAAAGAAAAATGATAATGGATTTAAAAAGTAATTTATTTTAAATAATAAAAAATTTTTAATTTTTCAAGGTCAACAAAACCATTTAACCTCCGTTCCCTTTTAAAAGTTTTTAAAAAACCAGGGAAAAAATTTTAAAATTTTTGAAATTTTTTTCCCAAAAGAGTATTTTTGACGGGGATTTTAAATGGAAAAACCCCCTTTTTAGATATAAAAAAAAGGGAGGGGGAATTTTTTGGTTTTATTTTTTTCTGGTTAGTAAAGTTTTTTGGGGGCCCTTTGGGTTTTTAATTTTTGTTGCCGATTTTTAAAATTTTTTAATTGTTTTTTTTTTTTTTTTTTTTTTTTTTTTTTTTTTTGTTTTTTGGAAAAAAAAAAAGGGAAAAAAAAAAAATAATTTAAGATTTTTTTTTTTTGCAATTGAATAAAAAGGTGTTGAGGCAAGGGGAAAATTTTTGCCCAAAAAATAGGAATTTTTTATTAAAATTTTGGAGTTGAGTTTTTTTTTTTTAAAAAACCCCCTGCTTGGAAATGAAAATTATAAAGAAATTTTTTACTAATGATAAAAAATTGGATTGTTTAATTTTGTTTTGAAATATTGATAGTGCACTAAAAAAAAAAAATGTTTAAAAAAATTGTTTTTTAATTTCTAAAATAAAAAACAATAAATAAATTAATTTTTTGTAAATAAAAATAAAACGGGAATAAATTAAATTAATTATGAAAATTTTAATACCAACGATAATGGAAAAGGGTTAAATTTAATAAAAAAATTAAAAAAAAAAATTTTTTAAATAATAAAATGGTAAATGGTGATGATGAGGGGAAAAAAGATTAAATCATAGCAAAAATTTTAAATGCTGCCTAATTTTTGTTTTAAAAAATCAAATTAATAATATTAAAAATAGTGGGAGAAATGATATTGATAATGAAAAAAATAAATAAATTTAAAATTATAATGAAAAAATTTAATTAAAATTTAAAATGAGAAAATAAATAATTTTGATAATGATAATTAAAAATTTTTGGGATAAGGGATAATAAATAAATGTTTAATAATATTTAAATCAATCCTTTCAATTAAATTTGGGGTTCATAAATTCATTCAATTAAAAATAAAAGGGGATAAAATAATTCGCCATTTCGTGGATCATTGGATTTTTTGGAAATAATAAAAAAAAAAACAAATAAAAAAAAAAAAAATAACAAAAAATTAAAATTTAATAATAATATAATAATATAAATAATATAATAATAAATAATATTAAATAAAAATAATAATAAAATAAAATAATTAAAAAATAAAAAAAAATTTAATAAAAAAAATAATTAAATAAAATAAATAAAAAAAAAAAATTAATAAATTAATAAAAAAAATGATGAAAAAAAAATAAATAAAAATATTAATAATAAAAAAAAAAAAAATTTTTTTTTTTTTTTTTTTTTAGGTTTAAAATTTTGAAATAAATA
>NW_023644215.1:0-8778 GCF_015228065.2 Penaeus monodon | reverse complement strand
TCCGACAATGGATTTCCGTGAATCTCCTGACATAAGAGCTGTAGTGGTGCTGCCTTTTGTGCAAAGTGTTTCACAAATTTTCTGTAAAATGAACAGAATCAATGAATGCTCTCACATCTCTGACAGTTTTCGGCAGAGGCCACGACTTAACTGCTTCTACTTTCGCTGGGTCTGTCGTCATGCCCTCTTCCGAAACCTGATATCCTAAATATGTCACTTTTGATGCAAAGAGCGTACACTTTTTAGGTTTAAGTTTAAGGCCATGTGTCCGCATTCTTTCAAGCAGATCCCTTAACCTAACAATATGTTCCTCAACCGTTTTGCTAAACACAATTACGTCATCTAAATATACCAGTAATGTAGCAAAAATTCTGTCTCCAGAATCCTTTCCATGTAACGCTGAAACGTGCTTGGACTGTTCGATAATCCCATTGGCAATCTTTTAAATTCATAATGGCCGAAAGGTGTGCTAAATGCAGTTTTATGCTGATCTTTTGGGTGTACTTGTATTTGGTGATACCCTGCATCTAAATCAAGTGTTGAAAAAAACTTTGCACCTGCTAATGCTTCAACCGTCTCATTAATCCTTGGCAGAGGAAATGCGTCTCTAATTGTATATTTATTAAGTTGCCTGTAATCTATACACAGCCTTAAAGTGTTATCGCGCTTGCGCACCACAACAATTGCAGCAGAGTAGGGACTTACGCTCGGCACAATCACCCCTTGTTTGCATAACTTTTCGATGTGTTCTTTTACCTCCGGAACTTGATTAGGTGGTATTCGTCTGTAAGGTATTTTAATGGGTTGCTCAGTTGTCAACGGTATGGTATGATGGACACCCGTAGCTTTTCCTATTGGCTCCTTTTCATTAGCAAAAACGTCCCTATATTCTTCTAAAAGTCTCATTACACCCTCCTTTTGGTTTATTGTTAAATGGTCATCAATGATTTTTACTTCAGGCAACTTTTCATTTATCAGATTGACGCTGCAGTGTTGAACTTCCTTCTCTTCTATTTCCTCTGCTCTTGCAACTTTGCCTATCCGCCAATTCCTTCTTAATTTACAAGTTGTTTTAGATAGGTTTGCTACTAGCGTATATCCCTTCCCACTCTTTATAAGGACCATAGCAGGCAGCGTTACTACACCCTCAGGAACCCATCCTTCCTGTTCTTCTGTCAATGGCTCAATCAACACCACCTGGCTTTTTACCTGCCTTAATTGCGGGATCCAGACTGGCACCAGTCTCATACTAGATGGCGGAATTACCGGCATTTGTGCTTTCCCGGTTAATGCAAATCCCCAGTCTTCATTTAAATATAACGTGCGGAGTGCCCTCTCTAATTGAAAGGGTAAGGAGTGAAAGAAGTGACAATGTCGGAAATAAGGCCAAACGACAGTTGAATCCATTAGCCTACGTGAAGCGTAGTGACTACTAGGAGTGAATGAGAATGCGAGTCGAAGTGTGAATGAAGCCCCATGAAACAGTGACGTATGAAAGGAAGTGTGCATTCGTATGAAATAAAATGTTGAGTGGGTGAATGAATAGAGAATGCCTGGTGCATATATATTTTTAAAAATATTTTCCCCCCCGAAAATGTTGTAATGATTTAAATAAGTGACCTAAAAAAGGCTGATATTCATGTGACCATAGAAAAAAATAAAACAATTAGAAACAAAATAAATGGAAAATGTGACCATAACTGATTAATGAAATTATGTGAACGAGAAAATAAAATAAACCAAAACAAAAATAGACGAAACCAGATATGAAAATAAATTACTAGCGAATGTCCAGGGGAATCCCCCAGTGTGACGTCCCATTCACACTCGAACAGCTGCCCAGACGAGACCTACCCACCCGAGGGGGTAACAGCCGAAAGTGTATCTAAAACATCCTCGGTAAGGAAAGCAAGTTGTTATAAACGTTGAAAAAGTGATCTTGACAAAGAACATAAAATAAAGTAAAGAACGAGATAAAGTAGGGGTTTATAACACTTGACAGGGTTTCCGGTGTGGAGTGGAGAAGTGCCGTGCCACGTCACAAGTGCGCCCTACGAGACCGCACGAGTGAGGCGTGAGGCGAGAGGCGTGAGGCGAGAAGCGTGAGGCGAGAGGCACGAGGCGAGAGGCACGAGGCACGAGTGTGAGGAGAAAGGAACAGATGAAAAAAGTGAAAAAAAAGTGAGGATAAAGCCACAACACTCGGACATTTTGTGTGATATGTGAAAGGAAAGACAATACTATAGCGGTTATGGGTAGCGGTTATGGGTCACAAAGTGAAACAAAACATTTAATGTCTCTTGATTAATTATTTTGTTGATTTATGTTTTTCTATTTTTTTTCTTTTTGTATTTTATATTTGTGTTTTGTGTGTGTGAGGATTTAGGTAATAAATCTAGATGGTAATAGTGTTTCTTTTTAATACCAATTGTTAAACTGAGCAACAACGCAGAGGTGATCCACAAAGGGTTGTACTGGTGGAGGGCCCAGGCCAGAAATTAAGAAATTAATCAAATTGCAACCTTTACAATTGGTAGCAGAGCGTTTCCTCTCGATTGCTCATATTTAATAATTGGTGTTGAAAGATGGACACGGGGGAACACATTTGCGGTTTGTTAGGCTTAATTGTGGGATTACTGTTACTGCATTTCTTATTTCTGATATATCGAGAAATCCGATCGGGGGAACGGGATGGAGGCTGTGCACATCAAAGTAGAAATTGGGAGTTACCGACGGCGGAATCAAGTAGAGTAGAAAGTAATAATGAGGAAACAATTAGGTGGAATAGGACTTTGGAAATTTTAGAAGACTTAGCTAGTATTCAGCATAGGCAAGTAAATGCTCCTTCTATTATTCGGAAAGATCCAGCACTAGAAGTATACACAGGAAAAGGGGATGTGGAGAGATGGATCAAGAAGGCAAACAGGGCACTGGGACAGTTGGTCGGAAATGAGGAGGATAAAGTTAAATTTGTGTTGAATCACATAGAGGGATCGGCGGCAGAGAGATTGCATAATTATAAACAGGATTGGCATAGCGTAGAAGAAATTATGGAAGAATTGGTGAAAGTATATGGGAGCAGAATATCTGTTTGGGATTTATACGAACGAATGGCAGGCAGAAAGCAGGGGAAGCATGAGAGTGTGTGGGAATTTTTAGACGTGTTATTGGGGATGAGCGAAAGCCTTAAGCAAGGTGGAAATGAAATAGATCGTAGAATGATCGGAGAATGTGTGGCGAGGAATATGAGAGAGCCAGCATTAGGATTGAAGCTTAAGAGGAGGATAGAGCAGAGGCCAGATGATTCGTTGGATGAGTGGATAGAGTGGATAGCAATAAAAGAGCATGAGTGGAAATCTTTCTCGCAAAGGAAAGATAAAGATGGGAAGGACGAAGAAATGGAGAATGAAAGAAAGAATTCGGAAAAGAAAGAGAGAATTTGTTATAGATGCGGTAAAAAGGGTCATATTATTGCGTGGTGCCCAGAAGGAAGTTTCAGAGATAGGTATTATGGAAGGAACTTGCATACTCGAGGTGACGAAACTACAAATAACGTTAAGTCTGGGGAGACTCGTAATGTGCTAGCCGATACAGCAGCGGAAAACTAGTGAGGCCCATTGGGAGTATAAACCGCCAACCCAAGAGGCCTAGCAGTAGCAATGTGCAAGAATGTGTCACAAGCGGCGGGCAGAAAGTAGGATATCCAATGGTAAAAAGGATAGAAGTGGGACATATAAAAACAAACAGCCCACGGGTAACTGTAAATATTGAAGGTGTAGATGTTGTTGGTTTGTGTGATACCGGGGCAGAAGTTTCTTTAATTAGTTCTGAAGTTTATGAATACTATTTGCGGACCATGTGGTATAAGCTGCAACCGGTTAAAATTAGCATTAGGTCAGTGGGTGGTGGTGTAGTACCGTGTAGAGGTAGTATAAAAGTTACTATTGAAATCTGTGGGGCAAAGGTTGATGCAGTATTCTTGATTTGTGATAGAGTGGGGGAGAGCTACAGTTGTTTGTTAGGCATTGATGTGTTGTCAAAGGTGGCAGAGGTATGGCCGGTAATGTACAATCTATGTAAAGCAAGTATTAACTGGGAAGAGTGGAAAGACTATATTAGCGATGTGAGAGCATTCATTGGATTCTGTCCATTTTACAGAAAATTTGTGAACACTTTGCACAAAAGGCAGCACCACTACATGCCCCTTATGTCAGGAGATTCACGGAGATCCATTGTCGGGGAATGGGATGAGAAATGTCAGAGCGCGTTTGAGGATTTAAAGGCGATGTTAATTACAGCTCCTGTTTTAAAATGTCCTGATTTCACGAAGGAATTCATCTTAGAAACTGATGCCAGTTTTAAGGGATTAGGAGCCGTGCTATCACAGAAGCACGAGGGGAAGATTCATCCAGTATGTTATGCCAGTAGAGGTCTAAGGAATTCTGAAAGAAACATGTCAAATTATAGCTCAAGAAAGTTAGAATTATTAGCGTTAAAGTGGGCAGTTTGCGATAAATTCAAAGACTATTTAGCGGGAAGGGAATTTATTATTTACACAGATAACAGTCCGTTGAGTCACCTGGAGACCTCTAAGCTTGGAGCGGTCGAAAGTCAGTGGGTAAATAATTTGCAACAGTTTAATTTCACGATAAAGTACAAGCCTGGCAGGGATAACACGGTAGCTGATGAGCTAAGTAGGTTGACACAGGAGGTGGAGAGTGATACGGATGAAGAATACACGGCAATGGCGGTCACCACAGACTCGAATGTGGGAGAGCTTTGGTCGCAGGGGGGATAAAGGATGCCCAGGATGAGATGAAGTGTTTCAAGGGGATTTGTCAGATACTGGAGAGTCAAATGTCTAAAGGGGAGATGGAGGACTGGTTGAAAAATGAAGATTTTCGAAAATTGTATAGAGTAAGAGAGAATTTAGTTGTACAAGATGGAATTGTTTGGCATAAAAAGAGCGTGGGAATAAATTTGTGGAAAATTATCCCAGTATTGACTCCAAAGTTACAAAGGCAGTTATTGCACGCCTGTCATGATAATTTCGGCCATCAAGGGAGGAATAGAACCCTTAGTTTAGTTAAAAGTCGAGGGTACTGGCCAGGAATGTCAACTACGGTAGGAGAATACGTGGCTGGATGTGGCAGATGCAGCGTAGCTAAAGACGAGACACCGAAGCTGCATGCTTTAATGGGGAGATTAGACACGAGCAAACCCTGGGAAATGTTAGCCATTGATTTCACCGTCTTAGAAAAGAGAATGGGAATAGAAAATGTTTTAGTCGTTACAGACATCTTCAGTCGGTATTCTTTTGCTTTTCCAACAAGAGACCAAAAAGCAACAACAGTAGCAAAGATTTTAAAAGAAAAGATTTTTGATAGATTTGGAGCTCCGGATAGATTACTGTCGGATCAAGGGAGGAATTTTCTAAGTTCCGTAATTAAACAGTTATGCAATAGTTATGGGGTAGAGAAAATTAGAACGACAGCATATCACCCACAAGGAAATGGGTGTTGCGAGAGGTTTAATCGAACTCTACACGGGCTCTTAGTGACATTAGATGAAAGAGCAAAGAAGAAATGGCCTGAGCACATAGCTGCCTTAGTTGCATATTATAATGCTACCCCACATGCAACCACAGGATATTCACCTTTTCAGTTAGTCTTTGGCAGGGAGCCTAAGTTACCTCAGGATCGTATAGTAAATTCTTCATCAGACGAAACTATTGATGATTGGATAAGTGAATTAAGGGAGATACAAGAGACTGTATGGGATGTGGCAAAAGGAACGGAAAACAAGCAGAAAGAGATGACAAGGAAGCAAAGGGACATAAAGGCCAAGGATATTAATTGGGAGTCGGCCAGGAAGTTTTTTCTAAGAAATAATGTAAAAATAGGCAGAAAAAAAAATGCAGGACCAGTTTCATGCTAAACGATGGGTAATATTGGAGATTTTTGGGAAACCCAAAACGGGATTGTATAAGATTAGATCTTGCGATGAGGATGACAAAGAGGAGCGAATTGAGAACAGATGCAACCTGAGGGCTGCACCAAAATTACAACCTTTTGGAGTACCAGCAGCAAATGAACCGATAGTAGACCATTCTCCACGGCGATTGCGTAGTCGTGTAATAGAAGTAGACAAAGGGAATAAAAATGGGTGAAAGCAGGGATCTATCCTGAACGAGGTTTGGCGTCCTCTACCTGACTTGAGCTAATTCTTTCATTTTTCTCCTCCTATACCTCTAGCTTCATTTCTATTAGTATTAGCCTGGGATGGTGTTTAAGTTAAGGTGAAGGGATACTTAGGCGGATTTAGAAATTCAAATGAAAGAAGGGCGAAAGAATGAAAGAAGGGTGAAAGAATGAAAGAAGGGCGAAAGAATGAAAGTGAAGGGATAAGGAGTCATGGGGAAGTAAGAATGTAAGACTGACGCCGAAATATAAGCTTTTGGAAGTGGTAGGTCCAGAGGGGCTGACGCCAGAGTTTATAGGAGTAGGAAGTGGTAAGTCTGGCTGATAAGCAAATAAATCAGGAAAGAAGGAGCGAGAGAATGATGAAACGGATAGAAAGGCATCGGGGAAGATGGACCAGAAAGAAAGACGAGAATAGGTAAATCTTGCGCCAGTTACTGTATTGTTTAGTCAGGCTGGGTAAGGAGATTGAGGCAGAGTAAAGGAAAGGTTGTTATTACGCCAGTTTCCATACTGTTAAATCAGGCTTGGTAAGGAAGAGATGATGGAAGAAGAAATGATATTCTTGTGCCAGTTTCCATACTGTTAAATCAGGCTGGGCAAGAGGTTAAGACGTGGGTCAAACTTTCAAATGTGTTCCTTTGCAAAAGTGTGTGTGAAAGATTTGACTTTCTGTACGTATATTACACAGAGAAAGTTTTGAATGACTGGCTCAGAGTGGAGCTGAGCCGAAAAATTAAGAGGGGGCGATTGAAAGGGTAAGGAGTGAAAGAAGTGACAATGTCGGAAATAAGGCCAAACGACAGTTGAATCCATTAGCCTACGTGAAGCGTAGTGACTACTAGGAGTGAATGAGAATGCGAGTCGAAGTGTGAATGAAGCCCCATGAAGCAGTGACGTATGAAAGGAAGTGTGCATTCGTATGAAATAAAATGTTGATGGGTGAATGAATAGAGAATGCCTGGTGCATATATATTTTTAAAAATATTTTCCCCCCCGAAAATGTTGTAATGATTTAAATAAGTGACCTAAAAAAGGCTGATATTCATGTGACCATAGAAAAAAAATAAAACAATTAGAAACAAAATAAATGGAAAATGTGACCATAACTGATTAATGAAATTATGTGAACGAGAAAATAAAATAAACCAAAACAAAAATAGACGAAACCAGATATGAAAATAAATTACTAGCGAATGTCCAGGGGAATCCCCCAGTGTGACGTCCCATTCACACTCGAACAGCTGCCCAGACGAGACCTACCCACCCGAGGGGGTAACAGCCGAAAGTGTATCTAAAACATCCTCGGTAAGAAAGCAAGTTGTTATAAACGTTGAAAAGTGATCTTGACAAAGAACATAAAATAAAGTAAAGAACGAGATAAAGTAGGGGTTTATAACACTTGACAGGGTTTCCGGTGTGGAGTGGAGAAGTGCCGTGCCACGTCACAAGTGCGCCCGTACGAGACCGCACGAGTGAGGCGTGAGGCGAGAGGCGTGAGGCGAGAAGCGTGAGGCGAGAGGCACGAGGCGAGAGGCACGAGGCACGAGTGTGAGGAGAAAGGAACAGATGAAAAAAGTGAAAAAAAAGTGAGGATAAAGCCACAACACTCGGACATTTTGTGTGATATGTGAAAGGAAAGACAATACTATAGCGGTTATGGGTAGCGGTTATGGGTCACAAAGTGAAACAAAACATTTAATGTCTCTTGATTAATTATTTTGTTGATTTATGTTTTTCTATTTTTTTCTTTTTGTATTTTATATTTGTGTTTTGTGTATGTGAGGATTTAGGTAATAAATCTAGATGGTAATAGTGTTTCTTTTTAATACCAATTGTTAAACTGAGCAACAACGCAGAGGTGATCCACAAAGGGTTGTACTGGTGGAGGGCCCAGGCCAGAAATTAAGAAATTAATCAAGTTGCAACCTTTACATATATATATATATATATATATATATATATATATATATATATATATATATATATATATATGTATATATATATATATATATATATATACATATATATATATATATATACATATATATATATATATATATTATATATATATATATATATATATATATATATATATATTGCATATATATATACACACACTTTTGCTATATATATATATATATATATATATATAATATATATATATATATATATGTATATATATATATATATGTATATGTATATGTACATGTAGCCATATATACATATACATATATATGCATACATATATATATATATATTTTTGCATATATATATATATATATTATATATATATATATATATATTAATATATATATATATTATAATCATATAATTATATATATACATAATTATATATTATATATCTATCTATCTATCTATCTATATATATATATATATATATATATATATATATATATATATATATATTATATATGTGATGTTTAGAAGTTGAAGTTTGTTTGGATTCCATTTGTACAATGGTATTCTGGTGGACTACTGTCTGCTGATTTTGCTCACGGGTCAGCTGCTGCTGACTCGGCTGAACAGTGGTGTCCTCCAGCTTCACGCGCCTGGC
>NW_023644214.1:0-8779 GCF_015228065.2 Penaeus monodon | reverse complement strand
TTGCCGAGCCATAGGCAAATAAAGATAATCGCCATGAGCAATGACAGGCAGACTTGGGAGGCCCACTCTAGTTTACTGCAAACCCAGAACCATCCATTTTGTACATATTTACATAAATTTTCTATTCGAAAAAAAAATGGCGTCGCGCTTTTTCACAGCTAATGCAATGGAAAAAACTCGGGGTTTTCCCCAAAAATTTATAGTTAGATATATAAAAGGTTTTAACTTTGCCTTATAGAGTAAGGTTTGTTACAGTTTTTATTAATATTTTAAAACGATCATTATCTTAAGAGCCATATTGATGAAATCTTTTTTCTTTTCCCCTAGCATTATTTGAGATGTGGGTATCAGCGTAAAATATAAAAAAAAAAAATCATAAAGAACAGTCAAAGACCTTTCGTAAATCCCCTTACCTGTACTCTCATTCAACCTTTTTAAAAGTGTAAGTTCGCTTTGTATATGCGCTTATCTATACTTCTAAATATCTTAATTTAATTCATATTTGATTTTGGTATGTTTTTGTTTACTTTTGGTTTTGATAGTAATGCACATTCGTGTCTTTAAAATAGGCCGTTCGTCTTTTGCATATTTTTTTTTGTATAAAACTATGATTAAAATTTTGAAAAAACGTCCTGTGCGACTTTTGCCCCCAAAAAAGAAAAAACATCATTGAAAGAGTTTTTTACCAAACCGGAAAACCTTTACAAACTTGTGCTATAATATCCTCGAGAAAAGTCCCCTAGGGCCCTACCCACTAATTTTCTCAAACTCAGGCATGGGGAAAAAAACTGTTTACTTATGGAAGCTGAGCCCAAAGAATGACATTTCCCAATAAAATCCTACTACACTCCGGGCCCCCGTACCAGTGCGGGTGCCAATCGTAAGGAAGGAGAAGTATCTGGCGATCTTCCTTTTTTTTCGCCCACGTCCACGCGAACAACCCCAGCCATTTTCCCTTTTACAATTACATATTACCACCCCAACAGCCCCTTTTTATCTTCCTCTTCTTTTTTTCCACAAAACTTTAGTCCATTTTAAAACAATCACGGTCCCCCAACCATTAATTTGGGGAAATTTATCTCAGATGGGAAGGCGTATGTAGTGCAGGTTGATTTTAACATGATAGTCCCCCACCCGTCCCAAATTTACATATGATTTCATCTCGGCATGTGATAATTAGCCCAGGGTTTATCTTTTTGGGGAATAATTTATTACATCATCGCGGAAGGTTTACCCGGGCTTTAAAGAAACCTCGGGGAAATGGTGTAGAGAAGTAAAAGGTAAGTTTTCAGCCCGGGTTTACCCTTTTTTCTGAGGTGGCTTACTAATTGCATCACTGGAAAGGTTCACCTGGGTTCAATTTAAACGTCACGACAAAGCTAAGCAGCTTTCAAAAGAAATATGATATCAACACAAGCAAAATCCAAATCTGATTTTGATATTACATCTAATCTTATTTAGAAAAATTTAAAAGAACACTGGGTTTTGGAAAAAATTTATTTTTAAAATTGATTAAAAAACAGTGGGTTGAAAGAAATAGAAAATACATCGAGGGATAATTACAAGAATCTTTAGTAGAAAGAAATAAATTAATACTTTGATAAAATTTCCCTTAATAATTATCAAGAATAATTATATCAAAGGTTCCAGGCTCCCAGGAACAAAACCCTAAGAAACAAATAGTCGCCCTAAAAAACAAGAAAACGGCTTTTTGCAAAAACCCCTGGCTGTTCACACAGCCAGGGTGCTAATACGCCATCACTCAAAGAACCGCTAGGGCCAAGGGCATGGACCCCCCAACCCCCTGATTTTGTCAAGCTCCGCCGTGGGCACAAACCTGATGAGTTCTGGGGTCAGAGCGGGCAAGCAAAAAGAGTGAATATTGTAGCCTCCCAAAGGGGCAGAAACCGGGGGGGGCATTGCCCCCATCACCCTGGGGAGCCAAACATTTTACACGGAGGACGGTCGACCCTTGCCCCCCACACTGCGGGGCGCCGGCTTCGCAGCAAGGGATCCCGCAATTCCATAGGGTTAAACAGAAACGCCTCCCGCTACAGGCAGACAGTTTTCTATCATGGGGGCAGAGCACGCGTCCCTGAGGGAAAAGGACACGTGGGCTACACCAGACTCCCAAAAGGGGCCCTCGACTGTCTTCAGCAGGTCACCCGAAACATCTACCCCCTACAACCATCCCACAATAGCACAAAAGGGGCTTGCTAGGGTAGAAAAAATTATATAAACTGGGTTCCCAGCCATATAGGGGTCAGAGGAATGAGCTTGCTGACAGTTAGCCGAAATCGGCCGGGGTATGCCCCCCCAAAACCCCTGATAATCCTCAGGCCGAATTTTCTTAGAGGGAAATGTACGGTGGCGGCCAACTCCTTCCTCCCGCAGTTCACAGAGGGAAAGAGATATTCCCCCTCGGCCAGCTGGTACTCAGATGCCACAGGCTATGAACCATGGCACTTCTGAAAAACCCGAACACAGCCGTCGTGCTGGTAAAGAGATTAGCGAGATGCTTTTCACCACGGCTAAGGGGCGCCCGCGGCATCCCACCGCCACGGGAAGCACCCAGGGCGACCAACAAAAGAACAGCCTAAAAAAATGACAAAGGGGGGCCAAAAAGAAAAGGGCCCCGGGGGAAGCCCCAAACTTCGCAAATCTCAAACAAGCAAGCAAACAAGAATATTGGCATTACACTCGCTTAAAAAGCCCGGTGCCCTGCTTGGAAGTGAGAAAATTTACGCATCATGGGAAAGGGTTACCTGGGCTTAAAAATATGAAAGCAACCCTTGTCTTGGGAAATTTATCTCAGATGGGAGAGGCTATTAGTGCATGGTTGATTTTAGCATGACAGATCCAGCCTCGTCCAAATTGACGAATGATTCATCTCGGCCTGGATAATTAGCCCCGGTTTTGGGAAAGAATTCATTACTACACTGGGAAAGGTTCACCTGGGTTTAAAAAAGCTTCGGGGAAATGGTAGCAGAAGTAAATAATATAGTTTTTTAGCCCAGGTTGACCTTCCTTTGAGGATGGGTTACTAAATTTCATCACTGGGGAAAAGGTTCACCTGGGCTTTAAAGAAAGGCACGGGGGCTGCTAATGCAGCTATCGAAAGAAATATAATATCAACACGAGAGCAAAAACCCAAAACTATAGAATTCAACTAAACATTATTAATAAATTAAAAAAAACCTAGGTTGAAAGAATTTATTTAATATGATTATAAACAGAGGGTTTAAAGAAAGAGTAAACTCGAGAGATAATTTTCAAAAAACATTTGTAGAAAGAAATAATATTAATACCCTGATAGAATTCCTTAATAATTATCAAAAAACATTGGTAGAAAAAATGTTTTTAAAAACTTGATAGATAGAAAAATTTTTATAAACAAAACGTTTAAAAAAATAGTAATGATTTAAATAATGATAGAATGTATTTCAATAAAGCTTTTTTAAACCTAATAGAGGACGAAATATTAATTGTGAAAGAGATGAGTTTGATAGTTGTGAAGAAATCCATTAAAATAAGAGATGCGGGAACTGGGGGCGGAGTAGATGATCATTGTTGAAAGAAATGTATTATCGAAAGCATATGTGGGGCTAGGGGCACGAGTAGAAATTTCAATCCGAATAAGAATTGTGAATGATTGATCATGGATTATTGTTTAAAGTTTTCGGTGAAGGAAAATGGGATACACTCGCTCAAAAAGCCCAGGTGAACCCTTCTCGGAAATGAAAAATTCACAGCACCTGGGAAAGGGTTTACCTGGGTTCAACAAAAATGAAAGCAACCGTTTTCCTGGTGAACTGTTGCTCTTGGTAAATGTATCTCAGATGGGAGAGTGCGAGTAGTGCTGGTTTATTTTAGCATGATAGATCCAGCACTCGTCCAAATCTGACGATATGATTTCTTCGGCATTTTGATAAATTTGCCCAGGGTTTTTTAGAATGAATTTTATTCATCCAGGGAAAGGTTCACCCGGGTTTTAAAAAAGCTTCGAGGGAAACTTTAGCAGAAGAAATTAGTTTTCAGCCCCGGTTTACCCTTTTTTTTTTGAGGATGGCTTACTAATTGCCCCCTGGGAAAGGTTCACCTGGCTTAAAGAAGCGTCACGGGAAAGCTAAAAGCGTTTTCGACAAGAAATAATACAACACGAGAGAAATACCAAATCTAAGATATTTAATCCAATCATTATTTTGAATAAAATTAAAAAAACACAGGTTTAAAAAAATTATTATTAATATGATTATAAAAAAGTAGTTGAAAAAAAAGATTTAAAACTCGGAATAATTATCAAAAATACATTAGTAGAAAAAATAAATTTAAAACATGATAAAAAATTTCAAGAATACATGGAGAAAAAATTTATTAAAAAATTTATAGAAAGAAATTTTTATAAACAATACGTTTTAAAGAAATGAATAGATTGAAATAAATGATATGAAAGATTTAATAAAACTTTATTTAAAATGAATAGGGACGAAAAAAAATATTTAAATAGTGAAAAAGGGTGATGTTTGATAGTTGTGAAGAATCCATTAAAAAAAAAAGAGATGCGGGAACTGGGGACCGGGTAGATAGTCATTTTTGAAAGAAATGATTCGAAAAAAAAATGTGGGAAGGGGACACGAGAATAATTGTCAAACCCAATAAGATTGTGAAAGACTGATCTTTATTTTTGTATAAAAGTTATCGGTGAAGGGAATTTGGCAGTACACTCGCTCTAAATGAGCCCCGGTGAACCCTTCTTGGGGAAGATGAAAAAATTCACAGCACACTGGGAAAGTTCACCTGGGCTTCAAAAAATATGAATGCAACCTTGTCTCTTGGTGAACCGTTGTCTCTTGGTAAATGTATCTCAGACTGGGAGAGTGCGTATGTAGTGCCTGGTTGATTTTAGCATGACTAGATCCAGCACTCGTCCAAATCGGGCGATATGATTTAAACTCGGCACTGCTGATAATTAGCCCAGGTTGATCTTTCTTTGGAGAATGAAATTTTTTACATTATCACTGGGAAAAGGGTTTACCTGGGCTTAAAGAAGCTTCGAGGGAAATCGTTTTAGCAGAAATAAATGAGTATAGTTTTCAGCCCAGGTTGACCTTTTTTCTGAGGATGGCTTACTATTGCATCACTGGAAAGGGTTTACCTGGGCTTCAAAGAAGCGTCACGGGAAATGCTAAAACAGCTTTTTCGACAAGAAATATGATATCAACACGAGAGCAAATACCAAATCTGATATGATATTCAATCTAATCATTATTTAGAATAAATTAAAAAAACACTAGGTTGAAAGAATTATTATTAATAAATTTATTATAAACAGTACGTTGAAAAGAAATAGTAAAACATCGAGAGGATAATATATATGAAAAAAATCATTAATAATTAAGAAGAATACTTAGAGAAGAAATAATATTAATACATTGATAGAATTTTATATTATAAGAATACATTGGGAGAAAGAAATATATTAAAACATTGGGTAGAAAGAAATTATTATAAACAATACGTTTTAAAGGAATAGTAATAGATGAAATAAATTATATGAATGTTTTTCAATAAAGCTTTTTTAAACCCTAATAGTGACGAAATAATTTAATATTGTAAAGAGATGATTTTTGGATAGTTGTGAAAATCCTATTCAAGAAAGAAATGCGGGAACTGGGGCGGGAGAGATAGATCATTGTTGGAAAAATGATATTTCGAAAGCATTGTGGGAACTGGGGGCACAGTAGATAATTTTCAAAACCCAATAGAGAATTTGAAAATTTTATCATGTGATTTTTGTTAAGTTATCGGTGAAGGAAAATTTGGCAGTACCCGCTCTAAAGGAGTTGATTCTTTGTGCAAAGGGTCCAAAAAATCTGACCTTCCCATAAGCAGTGGCCAATCAGTCAAATTTTTGCAAAGATTACCTGATAGAACCGATCTCATTTTACTTGCAATTTTGGGAATCAACTGTGTTCAGTAAAGACCATAATAGATATTGAAAGGTTCGCTCAAATTAAAATTGATTAAAACTCGCTTAATTTCTCTCTCTAAAAAAAAATCTTTCAAAGGCTACATTTAAATCTTACACCAAAATTTTAAAAACAAGCAAAAAACTACTGGGTCGGATAGTTCAAAAAGAATTTGCAGAAGACTGGAAAAAAGTTTACAAGGCGGGGGACCAAAAAAAAAATATAGCGAAATCATTGTTGTTGGGGAGAGAATAAGTCGGCAAAAGGGCAAACTGGAAAAAGATGAGTTTGACTCTCTAAAGATTACACCCATTCACTAGACTTACATACAGAATTACATAGCATTGCCCATGAGGTGAGTTTTAAACTACCCAAAACTTCAGAGTAATTCGGGTACCAGGAGCACGCAGAGTAATTAAATCATAAAGGAGAAATTTTAACTTGTAGAAAAGTAGACAAATAAAAGGGAACAGAAAATGGGACAACTTCCGACAAGGGGCAAAAACCCCTTCCCCGTTTTTATAACAATCTGTAGTTTTATTTGGCCCATTTCTTAAAAGAATATGAAAAAACGAAGATCTAGAGAAAAGTATAGGGAGTAATTTTACTTTTTACTAGTCGTGCTGTTACATTGTTTGACGAAGGTTATACCAGACAGTTTCTTGAGCACATTTCGTCGATTTTTTCCATCGAGGATACCCACACCATAAATTTGACATCGGCACACAACTAATGGCTTAATAAAAAAATTTGGGAAAATTACTGAAAAATGGAGCATTTTTAAAATATCCAAGTTTGGTTCACACCAAGGAAAACATGGTCCTTTAACAAATCACAGATGCGCCATGGCGAATGGGTTTGTGAACCCCTGATCAAGTCGTGAAGAATTACTAGTGAAGTAGTTGGGGAAAATGTGTTGAGTTTTGGTAAATTACGGACAGTGATGTTTGAAGTGAAAATCTATTAAATGAGAGCCCTATTGGTCTGAAACCTGGTTATAAATAGATTTGGGACCTTTTTGTGTCCTAATGTTTGTTATTTGGAGGGCAAGTAATAAAGTTCCTAGTGGACCCATGATAAATGCAGCTGATGTGAAAAAACGTTTTAGTCTTATTAAAAGTATTGTACCACATTTGGAAAGGGGAGCGGGACTATCCCCACATTAAGTTAGAAAAAATGCAGCTGAAAAAAAAATTTGAAAGGGTGCATTGTACTAGTTTAGGAAATGAACTAATTTGGGAAATTGGAAGTTAGACAATCTTTCGAGCTGATGCTGGGAAAGATGGCGAATCAAAAGTGGTACTAAGATCAAACATTGGTGGTAGCAATCAGTATGAAGGGAAAAAGGGGAAAATTGATCAACAGGGTTTTGCTCGACTTGCACTAATTTTTCCCATTGAAGATCGTGATTTGGATTTTAATATGTACCCTGGAAATGATTTTGGGGGGGGGTGTCTGAGAATACTCAAATTCCCCCCTAAACAGTTTTCGTTTTTTGACTTAATATGTATAAAGATTCGTCTGTGGATGAGTTAGTTTTTTTTTCAAGCAACAGAAAAAAGGAGTTAAAGATATAAATCAGATTTATTTTTACACCAATTTTTTACCTTTTAAGTTTTTTGGCATTCTGATGTTCTGCTGCGGAACGGAGACAAAGCGTCCTTCAGAGGGGGGAACAGGGCATCTGTGCGTTTGAAGGGAGTCGCGGTTGATTATGCCCCCAGGGGATTTTTCGGAAGGAAAAGCAAAAAAAACATTTTGTAAAAGCATGATGGGGTTATGTTGTTATCATTTAAATCCCTGCAATTATCATGTAAAAGGCAACAGTTGCACGAGTGGAAATAAAAAATAAACGTTTGCCTGAGTCAATGTTTTCAGGCATACCTAACCTATCACTTTTGGAATAGAAATTGAAAAAAATTATCTTTTTGATGTATTTCATTTCAGTGCCATTTGACTTGGACTGGGCTCTGATTCAGCTGAGAGATAATTCACCAGGATTTAAGGGGAGGCACTGTGTAAAATTTAATAATTTTCATGTTGTATTTTTGTATATTTTTTCCTTATTTTATTAGGATATGAATATTATTTTTCTTGCCAGGGAAAAAATTCAAAAGGGACCATTGAGGTAAATGAAGGATTTATTTTATACTCCCCCTTGCTGTTTTTCTCCCATTACCATGCAAGAGGTATTTTTTTATTTAAAAAAAGCAAATTTCAGGGTGTTAGTGATTTTATGATAAAGAAAAAGTTTTTGTTTTGCTCCCTTGACCCTTCCCTTTGGTACAAGGTCATTTGTATTTTTCTCATTTTTGGTTATTGTTCATATATGATGTTTTCCCAAGGGTTTGGGCCCTACAAAAAAGGATAAAGCCGGCGTTTCTTCCCTGGTGAAACAGGTAGAAAGAAATTATTTAAAAACATTGAGGAAAGAAATTTTTATAAAAAAATACTTCAAAGAAATAGTATAGATGAAATAAAAGATATGAATGTATTCAATAAAACTTTTTTAAACCCAATAGTGGACGAAAAATTAATATAGTGAAAGAGATGAGTTTGATATTTTTAAGAAAATCCTATTAAAATAAAAATGCGGGAACTGGGGACGCGAGTAGATAGATATTGTTGAAAAAAAGATATTATCGAAAACATATGTGAGAACTGGGGGAAAAACGAGTAGATAATTTTAATCCGAATAGAGAATTGTGAAATTTTATCTGGATTATTGTTGATTAAGTTTTGGATAACTGTTAAAAACCCCGGGGAAGGGGAAATAAAAAAAGTCAGGGAAACACCTGGGGTTTAAAAAA
>NW_023644213.1:2500-8779 GCF_015228065.2 Penaeus monodon | reverse complement strand
AAAAAAAAAAAAAAAAAAAAAAAAAAATATTATATAAAAAAAAAAAAAATTTTTTTTTTTTTTTGGGTATATATAGTATCAGCACACACACAGACACAGACCAAACAGACACAACAGCCACACAGACACACACACACACAGAACAACACACACACACACACCCCACACACACAAACACACCCCCACACATACACACACACACCCCCAATGCTCAAAAAAAAATAAATATATATATATATATATATATATATAGAATATATATATTTTAAAATTATATATATATAAAAATATAATATATAAAATATATATATATATAATATAATAATATTTTGTGTGTGTGTGTGTGTGGGTGTATATATATTAATATAATATATATATTAAAGTAGAAAATAAAAATAGATAGATAGATGATAATAGATAATAGATAGATTTTATGTAGATAAAAATTAAAATTTTAAAATTATATAATATTATTATATATTTATATGTATGATATATAGTATATATGTACTATATAAAATTGTATACATTAAATTATTATAACACAAAATATTTTAATCATATGTGTGGTGTGTGGTGTTGTGTGTGTGTGTGTGTGTGGGGGTGTGTGTGTGGGTGTGTGTGTGTGTGTGGGTGGGTGTGGTGGGGTGGTGGGGGTTTGGGGTGTGGTGTGGGTGTGTGTGTGTGGTGGGGTGTGTGGGGTTTTGGGAGTGGTGTGTTTTGGGGTGTGTGTGTGGGGTTTGTGTGGGTGGTGTGGGGGGGTGTGTGGTGTGTGGGGTGGGGGTTTTGTGGGTTTAAATATATATATTATTAATATATATATATTATATAAATATATAAATATATATATGTGTGTGTGTGTGTGTGTGTGTGTGTGTGTGTGTGTTTTGGGTTGTGTGTTTATATATTTTATATATTTAATATATAATATATAATATATATATATATTATAATACATATTATAATATAAAATATATAAGGAATAAAATTTGAATATTATATGAATTAATAAAATATTATAGAATATGTATATATATTATATATATATATATATATTATATTATTATATATATATAATATATATAATATATATATTATATATAAAATATTTTAAATTTTGTGGTGGTGTGGGTGGGGTGGTTGTGTGGTGTGGTGTGTGTGTGTTGGTGTGTGTGTATGTTTGTTTGGGGGTGTGTTATTATATTATATTTTTTATTATATATATATTATATATATAATATATAATATATATAGCATAATATGTAGAAAACCATACATACGTTAAAATATATATATTACACGTTTGTACACACAACCACACACAACACAAAACACACAACACACACACACCCACACACACACACCACTTAATATATTATATAATTATTATATATATATATTTTAATAATATATTATATATAATTTTTTGTGTGTGTGTGTGTGTGTGTGTGTGTGTGTGTGTGTGTGTGTGTGTGTGTGTGGTGTGTTGGTGTTTATAAAGTTCATTTGGGCACGGCGGTCCTCTAGGGGTGTTTGCCTAGCTGCTATGAGATTTGCGAAGTTTGGCTTCGCCCCGGCCTTTCACTTTGGCCCGGCCTGTGTCAGCTTTTTGGCTGTCTCATTTGTTTGTCTGAACTGGGTGCTTCCGTGGCGGTGGGTTGCCAGCGGGCCCCCTTGTAGCCGCGGTGTAAGCATTGCAAAATCTTTTTCCCCAAAACGTCGGCTGTTTTCTGCGGGCTTTTGCCTTAGGAAATTGCTTGTGCCCAAAATCCTTAAGTAATATACAAGGGGCTTTTCTCTGCCGAAAGCATGCAACCCTCTTTCCCTTCATTTTTTATGATCTGCCATGAAAGTGGAACAGGGCTTCTTTTCAAAATGACTTCGGTCCCTTGTTTTTTATTTCAGGAGTCCCAGGTTCTAGCCGGTTTTTAGTACCAGCGGGCCGAGGGGGAGGATCCGTTTCCTCTTGTGAAGCTGCAGGGGGAAAGGAGGGGCCGTCACCGTACAATTCCCCCTAAGAAATTTTTTGGCTCCGATTATTATCAAGGGTTGGGGGAAACCCCCTCCCAACTTGGGCTAGTCTTCAGCAAGCCTTTCCCCCTCTGCCTATGTGGCGGGGAAACCCTTTTATGATAATTCTTCCCCCTTGCAAAAATTCCCCTATGCAGTGGAGGAGGGTAGCGAAGGTAAAATTTTGTCAGGGGAGCGTGCTGAGACAGTCGAGGGCCCCTTTTGAGTCTATGTTGACCACGGTATCCAAAAAAGCGAGCGGGTCGTTCCCATGATAGCAATGCTTCCCTATACGAGGAGGGTTGTCTGTTATCTCAGGGATTTTGTGGCATCCTTACGCAAAGCGGGGCGCCTCAGTGGGGGTCAAGGGATCGCCATCCACCCTTTAAATGTTCTGCTGCCCGAGAGTGATGGTTGCAAGACCCCCCTTGGGGTTTTTGCCTTTAGGGTAGGCGTGAAAAATTCAAATTTTTTTTTGGTTTCTATCTCATGACCGAGAACTCTATCGAGGTTTGTGCCCCGGGGGAGCTTCGACAAAGTCAGGGGAGGGGGGTCCTGCCCCTTTTCCATAGTGGTCTTGAGCGATGGGTATTAACACCCTGGCTGTGTGAGACAGCCAGTTTTTTGCAAAACTCGTTTTCTTTTAGGCGTCTGATATTTTTTTGTTTGGCTTGTTCCTAGGAGCTGGGGGACCTTTGAAAAAATTTTGGGTGCCTTAGATCGATTTGTGGGCCAAGGGGAGAAGGTTGCCCCACAGGAGGTTTTAGGGTTCCCACCTTGGGGGGACCAAATGACCCGGAGCTTTGTTTTGGACGGGGGTCCTTGGTCTTTTAAATTTTTTCCAATGCCAATCAGAGCGGGGGAGGGATGGGCAAATGGGGCCCGACGCATGTAATAGAATGATCTTATACTCTGTGTCTGGCCCTATGCGTCTTTCACTCATTTCTCTCATGACAGACAAATTTGATTTGTTTGGTCAAACCCGGACTGGGCCCCCGGCAATCCTTACCCCAAGTAGAGGTAGTCCTAAACCCCCTCCAAATCCATTCCCGGTTTCAATTGTGCTTGAACTTGTTCCCGAGCCCTGGCCCTTTTGGGTTGGCTGCAGAGATCTTTTTTCCTGTCCTGCAACACCCTCGGAACGAGGTCCAGAAACGGGGTTTGTTTGGGCGATGGTCATGGAGGGGATAGCAAGATCTTGCATGGGGAGATCTTGCACCCCATGGGGGGTTATGTTGAGGATACGGATATTTAAGGTTAAAAAGGGTGGAGAAACCCCTACCCCGTGGCGTTCCCTTTTCAGGGATTGCTTGGAATTTGACTTGGCGTTCATCCTAAAGTATCACCATCCAAGCCAAGAGCTTACCTCTGATTTCCCTTTTTGGGGTCAGTTCCTGAAGGCAAGAGGACTTTCCAATTTAAAAACCCCTTTTCCAGGGCAAGGGAAACTACCATAGATGTGCCCCTGCTTATTTGCTCAAGGCTAGCTGTGCGCTGGCTATGCCCTGGGGAACCCCGGGGGGTTTCATGTGGGGGTCCCCTTTCATCGGAGCCGGTTTAGTCCATCCTCTCGGCCGGTTGGCCAGAAGCTGAGGAGAGAGAGGGGCGGTACTTCCCCCGGCCCCCTTTGGGTTTGGGAGGGAATATGGTAGCCTCTTCCCCCAAACCCGGGGTAGAGTGGAATTTCCGGATTTGATGAGTTGCAGGAATGCAAATACCTCCCCGTCCGAAATGGGAAATGATGGGGTACGAGTCCCTCAGAGCCCAGGGCTGTGTTACAAGGCTTTGTATGTTTTCTTTGTTCCCCCAGAGACGGGGTTTGCCCGACCCCTGGAATGGCATTAGCTCTCTGTGAGGGCGTACTTCGCGGGAGGAGATGACTCACCTGGTATCTTTGGACCTTTTGGCGAATGTATACTCGGGCTCGGTAGGCGGGGTAGGTCATCCCTGATTTGGTCATCTCCCCCCCCTGAGGAAAAGAGGATGTCGCAGTAACAACCTGGGAAGGAAAAAGTGGCATCCGCCGGATTTCCGGGGGTCGACCCCCCACTCCCCCCGGCGATGCCCCCGTGGATACAGTACTGTTCATGTTTTTCTGGATAAATTTAAAGACTAGTGTTGGGCAGTGATTGGACTTTGTTGATAAAGTGTTTGTGACTGGGCATGCTTTGCATAGTAAAGTGAGTGCCCTTGGTTATGTAAAAATTTGCCCCCTCCCCATTCCCGTTGTTATAGTTTATCCCATGTTCCGCTGAGAATAAAAAGGGCCCGGTCCCGGGCTCACACCGTTAGTAAATTTGGGAGATTAGTGCCTAAAAAAAGTGTGTTGTCTTTTTGCCAGGTACCGGCAACTCCAAATACTCTTTGGAAAATTTTATGATCCCTGCTGCCAGGCCAATCTTCTACGACTTCTTTGGGCAGATGCCCAGAGTCATGAACTGCATATCGAGGGACATAAAATCACTGTGGCCCGGTGGGGTCACTGAAGCACGTGGTTGAACGGCTCCGGAGGCCCCCCAAAATTTTGGGTCTCAGGGTTTTACTTCATACTAAAAAGTAAGGTTGTGACGTATCTTATCCAGAGTTACTCCAAGTGTTTTGGGGCAGTAGCTCTAACCAGTATTAGTATTTTGCAACTATGAAAAGTGTTGGTGCAAGAACACAGCCCTTGCCTCACTCCCGAAAAAAAAAGGGAAAAAGCTTGACAGGC
Organism: Penaeus monodon; assembly: GCF_015228065.2. Lineage (NCBI taxonomy): Eukaryota > Metazoa > Arthropoda > Malacostraca > Decapoda > Penaeidae > Penaeus > Penaeus monodon. The sequence goes on along the minus strand of NW_023644213.1, from coordinate 4,059 downwards.
CCCCTCCACACTTTACAGCATGTAGAGAGGCTTGCTATTTAAACCAATAATCTTTATTGGAATTCCTCTTAGTCTCAGAATTTCCCAGAGTGATACACAATGCTTGGTATCAAACGCCTTCTTGAGGTCGATGTAAAGCTGCAAGCAGCCCATGTCCGGACTCAGAGAGCACTCTACAGTGGACTCAGAGCGCCAGGATAAGGTCTATTGTGGGCTTACCAGGAGTGAATCCAGATTGCTCCTGCCTCTGGTGCCCCAGTAGGTGGTCTCTGATACATCTCAGAAGGATGTAAGCGAGAACCTTGCCCAGTATACCGAGTAGCATAATGCATAGGTGATTGCTGCAGTCCCCTGATCCCCTTTCCCCTTCCAGAGGGGGAAAGATCACACCCCTCAGCAGGTCAGGGGGAATGGTACCCGTCTACCAATTGGTAGACAGGACAGCATGCAAGCCCCTTACCATAGGTCCTCCATCAACCTTTAACAGCTGGAATGCCGCTTTACCACTTTTCAGCTTGGAGATTGCCTCCCCCTGACTTCAGTCGGGAGGGGGATCCTCGCTGATGGGGGGGTCGGGAAAAGGAATTCAAACTACCCACATGCAAGTTAACTTCTGGGGATAACCTGGTACATTGCTCAAAATACTCACCCCCAATGAACCCCAAAAGGATCGAGATCTTGGCACTTGTTTGAGCAGCTGCAGATCTGTGAGAGGGCTTGATAGGCAGGACAAAAGGTCATTTTGAAAAAAAAATGCTTTCGTCCTCTTCTGCAAGATTCCTTTTTCCCTTATCAGTAGGAATTGTCCTGTGCACCAGGGGTGATGCAAGTAAAGACCCCGACAGTCAAAAAAGTTGAACAAGCACTGGCTTCCCCGTGTCTCCTGCAGAGGAAATTCTGTCTTTCTCTTGGGTTACAAACGACTTGGGCTGCCCCGATGTTTCACGTCAAAGGTGTCCCACCCAAGAACATGATCCATCAACCCCCCCGTGCTTAAAATAACGAATAGCTCCGGCAAACCCCAGGACATCCCCCCCTCTCAAACGTCACATGAAACACCCTAAGGGGTTTTCCCTTTGGGGGCAGGGGTTCTAAGTGGACCTGAAGATAGCCCCCAACTAATCTATATCATTTACAGAACTCGATGTTCCCCTTATACCTGCAGTTTGGGGGATCCTCCACGAGGCTAATGAAGATGTGGTCATTCCTTGGCCAATTACCCATTCACTGTACCAAATCCAAAAATCAGGTCAGAAAAGCTGATACCAGAGCCCGAAGGGGCTGCAAAGTCCCCCAAAAAAAGGGTATTTTTATGCTAAAATCAGCAGCCTTGAGGATGACAAACATAGCCAGTTCAGTTGCAGCCAAGACCACATTGAAACACCCGAAAAAATCGAATATCTCACCGGAAAAGCGTCTGTCACGATGCAAATTTTTGGGATAAAACATCTCTTCTTTACAAGGAATCCAGAAGGAGCATACAAGCAATAAAAACATGAAACCCAAAAGAAGCTTTATCTCGTACCATAAAACGCTCATCAAGGATGCCTTCTTACCAA
>NW_023644212.1:0-8781 GCF_015228065.2 Penaeus monodon | reverse complement strand
TAGATATAATTACACAAAACTATATGTAAACAAAAACACACACACCCCATACAAAAACATATAAATTATTTTTATATATAATTTTTTTAATATATATTTTATGTTTTATATATTATATTTTAAATTATATATATTAAAAAAAATTTTAAAAAATAAAAATAATATAAAATTTTAGGGAAAAATTTATAGGTAAGCCAAAAAATTTTTCCTGGGGAAAAAATTGGGGAAAAGGTCCCTAAAAAAAAAAAAAGAAATTTTAAAAAGCCCAAAAATAAAAATAATAAAAAAAAAAAAAAATAAATATAATAAAAAAAAATAAAAAAATAAAAAAAAAATTTTAAAAAAAATATATATAAATTATAAAGATAAAAATTATTTTTAAAATTTTTAATATTTTATAAAATTAATATCAAATATAATATAATTAAATATATAAATATAAATATATAATTTTAAAAATATAAAATTTATTAAAAAATTAAAGAAAATAAAATCAAAATATATATATATTTTAAAAATATATATTATAATATATATTTTATATATATTTTAATATTATATATATATATATATTTATTATTATACATTAATATTAATTATATATATTATTAAAATTTATATATATTTTAATATAAATAATTTTATAAATATATTAAAATAAATGAAAATTGCAAAAGGGAAAAAGGAGAAAAAGGATGAGGATAAAGAACTTTATAAAAAGTTAACAAAATAAGTATTAAGATGTATGTACTAAGCTTTGTACTTTTCCCAACCCAAGAGATGAGAAAACAACAAGCCAATACACTAACAGGACAGAAAACCACATTCAACACCAAGAGCCCCAAGGAAATTATTAGAGGTAATCTATTTAGTTCATAACCAAGAATCTTAAATACTATGATTCATTAACACGAAATACTATCCATAATGCTTGAATACTTCTTCATTAAACTGAGAGCATAGCAATAATAATCACAAAACATCTTTTCCAATCTATCTGTAGGAAATGATAATATCTTGTATGCTATTACAGTCAGTCAATATACTCATCTCCACTCTGATGTTGTGAGCTGAATTTGGGGTTCAAACACAAGCTGAATTTCTCGATTAACATTTAGTTCTATTTCTGACCGCATAAAGTTTTTAGAATTTACCTTCTAATTATTATGAAGGTGGTCAGAACGGAAAATTATGGAAACAGAAGCAGTGCTGGAAGACCCCCAAAAACCATCTGACAAGGAGTATCAAATTCACAACCTTAGATCACCTCAAGAAAATGAAAGGGCAAAAATCACTTTCCAAAGGACATTCTACCACCAGATGTATGTACATGCATAAGTGAAATTCTAAACCTATTGTGACAATCATAATAAGTCTTTGTAAATCTGAATAAGATGTCATTCCTCAAAGACATTCTTTTTATATTATATATATAATTACTGTAGGAACCCATCTCCTGTTTAAAAGGAGAGAAAGGGGTAGAAGGCAATGAGTGGGATCTGGTTCTTACATTCATACGAGATGTCATTAAGAAAAGGCGAAAAAATTTTGAATACTGACTTAAACAAATTCTTTCATGTCTACGAACTTTAGGTGCAGCAGGGGTAAAAGCAAAAATTTCGATTTAGAGATAAATTAATTTCATATCGTTCCAAAATCCATTTTCCGCATGGAATCCAGAGTAAAGATTCTCTGGCTTTCACATCATGAAAAACGCTCTCTTTACTTTTAAGCTCATTTTTGAATAAAAAAGCTACAAAAACCTTATGGGGGTTATCAGGACAGTTTCTTAAATTTCCCTTAATCCTTACACTGACTCACCACCCTAAAAAAACACCCATGCCAGGGGGAAAGAGCTTGAGCGTTCCCAGACCTTACCCCCATACAATGGGGTTTTTCTGAGTAGCGACAGGGTGGCAAAGGAGGAGTAAACCCCGGAAAACCCTCCGCCCCTACCCAAAATTAACCAAAAAACACGATGCATTCACTAAAGCACAGCCCCCTTCTTTTCCTTTTCAAACCTAGGCAAATCATATAATGTTAGGATGCAAAAAAAAAAAAAAAAAAAAAAAAAATTTAAAAAAAAAAAATTTTGAAAAAAAAAAAAATTTTTAAAAATAAAAAAAATTTTTTTTAAAAAAATATTTGGGAAAAAAAAAAAAAAAATATAAAAAAATTTTTAAAACAAGGGTTTTTTAAAAAAATAAAATAAACAAAAAAACAACAATGAAAAACAAAATTAAAACAAATAAAAAAAAAAAGGGAAAAGATAAAAAAAAAAAAAAAAAAAAAAAAATAAAAAAAAAAAAGGGGGGAAAAAAAAAAAAATAAGAAAAAAAAAAAAATTTTTAAAAAAAAAAAAGGAAAAGTTTTTAAAAATAATAAAAAAAAAAAAAAAAAAAGAAAAAAAAAAAAAAATAAAAAAAAAAAAAAAAAATAAAAAAAAAAAAAAAGGGGGAAAGAAAAAAAAAATAAAAAAAAAAAATAAAAAAAAAACATAAAGGGGGAAAAAGGGGAAAAAAAACATTTTAGAAAGATAGAAAAAAGTAGGAAAAAAGAAATTTAAATAAACAAAAAAAAAAAGAAAAAAAGGGGAAAAGAGAGTAAAATAAATAAAGAATAAAAAAAAAAAATTAAATAAAAAAATTAAAAAAAAAGAGATTAAAAAAAACCCAAAAAATTTTTAGGAAAAAGATAACAAACAAAAAATAATAAAAAAGAAAAAAAAAAAAACCCAAAAAAAAAGAAAGGGAAAAAGAAAAAAATAAAAAAAAAAAAAAAAAAAAAAAAAAAAAACAAAAACCAAAAAAAATTAAACATATATGGGAAGGATAAAAATAAAAGAATAAAAATAAAATATTAATTAAAATTAATAATAGGGGTTGTTTGGGGGGTGGTGATAAATAATAAAAAAAACAGAAAATAGAATAAAAAAAAGATGGATTGAAATAAGGGGGGGGGGTGGGGGTTGTTTTTTTTTTTTTGTTTGTTTGTGGTTGGGGTTTTTTTGGGTTTTGGGGGTATGTAAGTAGTAATATGATTATGATATATATAGATAAAATATTATATATATTTTATTATATATATTTTATATTTTATATATATATAAATTAAAAAATATATATTGTATTATAGTAAAAATATAAAATAAATATATATAAAAAACAAAAAATTTTAAATATAAATTTTTTGGTTTTTTTTTTTTATAATAAATAAATTATTATATTATAATTTATATATTTTAATTATATATATAATATATATATATAATAAATATATATTAAATAATATATTATATATAATATATTATAAAATTTATATAAAATTTTAAATTTATTTATATTGTTAATATATATGAATATAAAAATGTGATACAATTACATAAAATGTATATGTATGAAAATTTAAAACAGAAATTATAGTGTATATGTTGTGTGTGTGTGTGTGGTATTATATGTGGATAAAATAATAAATACTACAAAAATTTAAAATAAAATATTATTTTATAAATAAAATAAATATAATATAAATAATAAAAATTACAACAACAACATACTTACATATTTTAAAGAAAAAACAAAACACACAACACACACACCCCCCACACACCACACAAAACACACAACACACCACACACAACCACAACACACACACACAAACAACACACCAAAATATTAAATCACATACATATAGGATTTTAGCATATATGTCTGAATATGATGTAAAATTTTATACAAAAACCACACAACACACACACAAATAATATAAAAATTATAAATATTATATATAATAATAAATATAATAATATATAAAATATAAATTATGAAAAATATATTTGTGGTGTGGTGTGTGTGTGTTGGGTTTGTTGTGTGTGTGTTGTGGGTTTTGTGTTTGTGAGTGGGAGTGGGGGAGTGAGGGTGAGGAGTGAGAAAAGGAGCAAGTGAGTGAGTGAAAAAGTGAGGGAGAGAAATTATTGAGGGGGGTATTGTGTGGTTTATATACATTATATGTATGTTGTGTTTTTTTTAAATGTTATAATAATATATGTGCACAAAAATGTGTGTGAATGATTGTATATAAATACAATACATACTATAATTTTTAAATATATATATATATTATATATTATTATAATTATATATATTATAAATACATAATATATAAATATATTTAATACATACATATATTCCCACACATGTTATATAATTTTATATAGATATATTGTTATATATATATGCTTATAACAACATAATAATTATAATTTTTATAAAAAAAGTTTTTTAATAAAAAGTTACATATATATAAATATTTTAACATATATATGATATTTTTTATATATGTATAGTGCATATTTATTATAATATAAAATATAATATATAAATATATATTATAATTAATATTATATTATGTATTATATATGTATGTATGTATATGTAGAATAGTATATGTAATTTAGTAATAAAATTATGATATTTTAATAAAAGATAATAAATAATGATAGTTATATATGATGTATATATAAAATCAGATATATATATAAAAATTATATATAAAATATAATAATATAATTTTATCATAAAGTATGTATATATAAATTTAAAATATATATGATGATATAATAGTATGTATAATAAAGTAGTATATATAAATTAGATATGTAATATATGATTTTAATGATATATAGATGTATACTAAATTTATGTATATATAAATATAGTATATTTAATATATGTATGTATTTTGTATATATTTATATATATTTTATTTTATGTGCATATAAATAAATATGTATATGTATGGTATAGTTAATATTTATAAATGATATGTAACTTATATTTTTTTTATTCAAAAATGTTATATAATAATATAAAATTATAAAATAAAATGTATAGTATTAATTATAAATTATATTTAATAATAATAATATAAAATATATATGTATTTATTATTTTTTTATAAATATTTTAATATAACACACACACACACACCGTTGTTTATTTTTATTATGTTAAAATTTTTTGTTTATATATTTTTTTTTTTTTTTTTTTTTTTTTTTGCTATCCTAACATTTGATGATTTTGACCTGGGGTTTTGCAAGGCAAAGAAGGGCTGTGTTTTGGGCCCATGCATGTGTTTTTTGGGTTTACAGTTTGGTAGGGGTGGTTCCGGGGTTACCCCACCGTGCCACCTGTGACTATAAAAAAAACCCATTGTTTATGGGGGAAAGGTCGGGGAACGCTCAAGCCATCCCCTTGGGGATGGGTGTTTGGTTTGGGGGGGTGAGCTCGATGTAGGATTAAGGGGAATTACAAATAACTGTCGCGATAAAACCCCAAAATGGTTGTGAGCTTTTGTATTCAAAAGATGAAGCTTATAAGTAAAGAGAGCTGATTTTTCATGGATTGTGAAAGCCAGAAAAATCTTTACTCTAGGTTTCCATGCGGAAAAAGGATTTTGGAACGATATGAGAATTAATTTATACTCTAAATCAGTATAATTTTTTGCTTATTACTCTGCATGCACCAAGTTGCGTATGACATGAAGAGGAATTTGTTTAAGTCAAGTTTTCAAGAATCGTTCCTTTTTAATGACATCTCTGTATGCATGTAAGAACACCAGATCCCACTCATTGCCTTCTACACCTTCTCTCCTCTTAGAACAAGGAGATGGGGTTCCAAACAGTATATTTATAAAATTATATATATATAAGAATGTCATGAGGAATGACATCTATATTCAGATTTACAAAGTTTATTATGGATTGTCACAATAGGTTAGAATTTGCACTTAGCATGTACATACATCTAGGGGGTTTAGAATGTCCTTTGGAAAGTGATTTTGCCTTGCATTTTCTTGAGGTGACTAAGGTTTGGGAATTTGATACTCCTTTCAGATGGTTTTTGGGTGTCTTCCTATGCACTGCTTCTGTTTCCATAATTTTCCGTTACTGAAACCTTCATAATAATTAGAAGGGTAAGCATTCTAGAACTTTATGCGGTCAGAAATAAAAACAAATGTTAATCAGAGAAATTCAGCTTGTGTTTGAACCCCAACTTCAGCTCACAACATCAGAGGGAGATGAGTATATTGACTGACTGTAATAGCAATACAAGATATATCATTTCCTTACAGATAGATTTGGGAAAAAGATGTTTTGTGTTTATTATTGCATTTTGCTCTCAGTGAATGAAGAAGTATTCAAGCATTAGGATAGTATTTCGTGGTTAATAAATCATAGTATTTAAATTCTTGGTTAGGGACTAAATAGATTACTCTAATAATTCCTTGGGTCTCTTTGGTGTTTAATGTGGTTTTCTGTCCTGTTAGTGTATTGGCTTGTTTTTTCATCTTGGGTTGGAAATGTACAAAGCTTAGTACATACATCTTAATACTATTTTGTTAACTTTTTATAAAGTTCTTTATCCCCATCATCTTCTCTCGTTCTCCGCTCTTGCAATTGCATTTATTTATATATATATATAATATAAAATTATATAATATATATATTAAAATATATATATAAATTTTATTAATATTATATATAAAATAATATATTATTATATATATATATATATATATATATATATTATATATAATATATTATTATAATAATATTATAATAATATTTATAAAATATATAATATTAATATATATAATTATATATATTATATTATTTTATATATATCTATATAAAATTTTTTATATATTTTTTTTATATATATATATATATTATATTTTAAATTTATTATGTATATACAATATGTTTTTATTATATTATATATATTTATATAAAATATTAAATTTTTTTAGTAAATTAAAAGAATTTATATACTATATTTTTTTCCCGAAAATTTTTTGTGCTGGGTTCTCACTAGATGTTCCTTTCATATATATATATATTTATATATAATACTTATTAAATATTTTATTTGAGAATATTTATCATATACATTTATAAAATCAACTTTTAAAGTATATGTATATATATATAATTATATTTTGTATTTGTGGTTTTAATATATGAATATATATATAATTATACATAACATAATATAAAATTTATTATAAACATAACACTTATGTATGATGTATACATATGTAGTATAAATTTTGTATATGGGGATTGAAATTGTATATAAAATGTAAAATTACATACACAACAACACAAAAATACACAAAAACACCAACAAAATAACAAACACTATAATATGGATATATATATGATATTATATATTAAAATAAATATAGTATATAAATTATGTATATATAATAAAATAAACACACAATACATATATATATATATCACAAATATATATATCACATAACATATAATATATTTATATATATATATATATAATATAAAATATATATTAATTAATATATAGATTATACATATAAGAATATATAATAATAAATATATAAAACATATATATATTGTAATATTATATGTATACATATGTATAAATTATATTATAATATATATATATATATATATATATATACACATTATATATAAATACATATATATATCATATATAACATATACATATATATAACATATACATATATATTATATGTATATATTGTATGTATATATTTATATATGTATATAATATATATATGTTATAATATAACAATATATGTTATATATCACATGTACATATATGGTATATAACATAATCTATATATATGTTGTCTTTATATGTGTAATATTAGTATAGTGTATACGATAACACTTTTACAATATATATATATACTCCCACATATATATATACAACTATATATATACACACATATATATATACACAAAATATATATAACACAAAATATATATACACACATATATATATACACATATATATATACACACATATATATATACAATATACATAAAATATGTATAGACACATATACACACATATAATTATATATATATGTATATTTATGTATATATTATATATATATATTTTATATATTTTTATATATAATATATAATATATAATATATATATAAATATATATATAAAATAATATATATAATTTTATTTTAAAATTAATATACTTAAATTTATATAATATATATATATTTTATATAGAAATATATATTATATATATATATATAATAAAATATATATATATATATAATATAATATTTTAAATATATATATATATAAAAATATTATATATATGAGATAATGAGGAGAAGAATTATTGTTTAATTTTGTTTATTTGAATATTTATACCCAATAGAGAGGTATATGCAAAAATCACAATAGGAATCAATTGCACATCTTTATTTCTTTTTCTTATTTTATCTTATTGCCGTCTGTGTTTCTTTTTTTTGGACTTGGAAAAAATCTTTCGGCCTTCAAATGGACTGTGAAAACTTTCCCTTTTTCATTCACCCTGACTTCTTTACCTCAGTGTGACTACCTGCACACAAACCCTTTCATGTTGTGCTATAGTTGCTCATGTAATGTTTCCAAGCCTTTTTACATTGTTGAAGCAATTAAAACCAGATTTGCTTGAAAACGTACATGGTGCTAATTTGGTCAACATGGCGTGTGGGGGGTTTTTTCGCTGCTTTAAATAGCCCTTTTAAAAAAGACTTTTACAGTTTCGTGTCTTTTCTTTTTTCCTTGCAGGGACTATACAAAAAAAAAAATAATATAGAAATAAATTTAAATTAATGTATTGCTGTTTGTAAAAAATAAAAAGTGTTTGCTCATAATACTTAAATAAAAAAACATCTGTGTCGCAATGAAAAAGATTAGTAGCCAAT
>NW_023644211.1:0-8781 GCF_015228065.2 Penaeus monodon | reverse complement strand
ATAAATAAATAAAATAATAAAATAAAAATAAAAAAAAATATAAAAATAAAAATTTAAAAAAAAAAAAAAAAAATAAAAAAAATAATATAAAATATAAAATAATAATAATAAAATATAATAATAATAATAAAATAATAAATATTATATATCAAATTTATAAAATTTTTTTATTCATTTATATTTTTTATATTTCAAATTTTTTTTTTATTTAACCCAAAAACCCAAAAAACAAAAAAAAAAAAAACCCACAGAACACAAAACAAACCCACCCCTTTTTCCACTTTTGGTTTTTTTTTTTCTTTTTGGGCCACAATTTTTATTATATCTTTATTTATTAATATTTATTAAAAATTTATTTTTTATATTTAAAAAATATTTTGCATATTAAATATTAAAAATTTAAAAATTTTTATATTAATTTTATATATTTTTTTTTTTTAAAAAAAAAAAAAAAAAAAAAAAAAAAAAAAAAAAAAAAAAAAAAAAAAAAAAAAAAAAAAATAAAAATAAAAAAAATAAAAAATTTTTTTGGGTAATTTTTGTTTTCTTTTTTTTTTTTTTTTTTTTTTTTGTTTTTTTTTTTTTTTTTTTTTTTTTTTTTTTTTTTTTTTAAAAAAAAAAAAACAAAAAAAAAACAATAAAAAATTATAAAATTTTATTATATTTTATTATATTTTTTAAAAATTTTAAAAAAATTTTTTAAAATTTTTTTTATTAAAAATTTTTTTATTAAAAAAAAAAAATTAAAAAAATTAAAAAAAATTTTTTTAATAAAAAAAAAATTTTTTAAAATTATAAAAATAATAATTAAAAAAAATTTATATATATATATATATATATATATTTATTATATAAATTTTTTTATAAATTTAAATTTATTTATATATATAAAAAAAAATTATTTTTTTTTTTTAATTTTTTTTTAAATTTTTTATTTATTTTAAAAAAAAAAAAAAAAAAACAAAAAAAAAAAAAAAACCCCCCCCCTTTTTTTAAAAAAATTTTTTTCGTGTGCGGTGTGTATTGCGGTGTGAAAATGTGCTGTGCGTGGGGTGCTTTTGCGTGTGTGCTGGTTTTTGTGTGCTGTGTGTGTGTTTGTGTGTTTTGTGTGTGTGTGTGTGTGTGTGTGTGGGTGTGTGTGTGTGTGGTTTTTGGGTTGTTGTGTGTTTGTGTGTGTGTGTGTGTGTGTGTGTGTGGTGTGGGGGTGTGGGGGAAAATAATATATACATATAATTGGGCAATACAAATAGTACATATAAATATGTACAAAAAAATATATGCATAATTTGTATGTTAATATATAAATTTATAATATATATATTATTATATTTTATATATATATTAATATATATATATATTATAAAAATTTATTTATTTATTTATTATTTTATGGATGGGTTGATGGGAGAAAAGATAATAAAGTGATATTTTTGGGAATTTGTATATATAAATATTTATATATACAAAATATACAAAATATATATATATTAATAATACTATATATATATATATAATATATATATTTATTTTAATATTTATAATTATATATATATATATTTTTATATATAAATAATATATATAATATGTATGTATTTTTTGCTAGGGAAGGGGGTTTTTGGTCTTTGTGCAAAAACATTTTGTTAACATGAAAAGGATGACCTGGGCATGTGTTATATGACGTAACGGCTGTGAGGGAGGGGGCGGGGGAAAACAAGCCAAGGGGGGGGGGGGGGTTTGGGTTTGTTTGCTGCTGTTTGGGCCTGTAAAGGGAAGTAATACTGATGAGCTATCCCTTGATTGGCCTGTAAGGGAAGTAAATATGATAGCTTTGCTGATTGAAAAAAAAATTGTTAATTTCCCAAACCTTTACACGTGGTGAAATCCCCTTTTCCGTTCCCTTCCCCTCAGGGTTTCTCTTTCCATTCTTTTCTTCCCCGCGTTTCATACATTTTTTTCACTACACACCCCTCCAACATTTTAAATACCTGTCCTCATTTTCCAAAAAAAAAACACTTTATTTCACATTACAAAACTTGAAATTAAACCCGTTACCGTAAAAGGGTGGTGGAGTGAGCGCTACTGATGGTTTCATATTTTTTACAGCTGAGACACAATAAAGAAAATTTAAAAAAAGTCTTAAGGATTTAGTACAATACATTTTTTAACAGTTATAATACTTTTTTTTTTAATATACTAATAAAAGTAATAATAATAAAAAAATAATAATAATAATAAAATTTTTAAAAATAAATCTCATTATTCTTTTTCTTTTTTTTCATAATTTTTATAATTAATACAATTCTGATAATTTTTATCATATTTCCGAATGATTGCCAAAATCAAACACCCGAAAAAAAAAAGCCCTTTTTGGGGTAAAAATCTCAAAAAGGGTATATTTCGCCCCCAATTTTTTTTTACGCTTTTTTATTTTGAATGGACACGATTCTATTATTTTCATGGGTTTTTTTATCATCATTTTTCATCATCATCGTTAGCATCATCATTAAACGGCATTATCACATTATCAAATTTTTTTTCTTTTTCATCATTATTTCAAATTTTTTATCATCATTTTTATTTATTATAAATTTCAATTTTCAAACTATATATTTTTTTTCCATTATACTTTAAAAATATCAACCAAAAATAATTGTAATAAAAATAATAATAGCAATAATATCGATTTTTAATCAAATTTTTTTTTCCATCAATTTTAAATTTTCATCGTTTTTATTGTAATTATTACATTTATGATAAGTTTTTTTGCTATTATGCTAATAAAATAGAGAAATACAAAAAAAATAATAAAAATAAAATATTATGAGAACTATTTTATTTTTATTACGTTTTTATTGTTATTTTTTTATTTTTTAATTTTTTTTTAAAAAATAATAAAAGTAATAAAAAAATAAATAATAATAAAATTTAAAATAATAATAAAATAATAGTATACCCAAAAAATAATAATTAATAATGATAATAATAAAAATAATAATAAAAATAAAAATAAAAATAAAATTTTATAAAAAATTCTCATTGTTATCTTTTTTTTATATAATTATTGTCAGTTTATACATTTGAAATTATTATCATTATTACCCTAAAAATTTCCCCAAATCCTTTTTTGGGTATCTCTCAAAAGGCGGTTTTCGCTAGATTTTCCCGCTTTTCGATTTTTGGGGGGATTTTTTCCCCCTTTTTTTTATGGACACGATTACTATTATTATCATGATTTTATATTATCACATTATCATCGTTATCATATCATTATCATCTTTATTATCATTAAAAATTGAAATTTTAATAGCCTAAATAATAAAAAAAATTTTAAAAAATAAAATTAAAAAATTTTAAAAAAAACAATTTAATTATTATCGTTTATTGAAATTTTATTACAGTTTTAATAATTTTTTGAAATTATACTACAATAAATTAAGATAATACAATAATAACAAAAATAATAATAAAAATTTTATGAGAACTATATATTATTATTATTATTATTATTATTACATGATAATAATAATAATAATAATAAAAAAATTAAAATAATAATAAATAGCAAAAAAAATAAAATAATAATAATAAATAAAAATAATAATAATAAAAATTAAAATAAAATAAAATAATAATTAATAATAATAATAATAATAATAATAAATAATTATTAAAATTCTCATTATTCTCATTTTTATCATCATTTTTTTCATGAATATTATGATTCTGATAATTATTATCATTACCCTAATAATTGCCAAAATCATCAATGAAATCAAAAAAAAACAGGGGTTTTAGATTTATACTCTCAAAAGGCTCTATTTCGCTAGATTTTGCCGCTTTTTCGACTTTTGGGAAATTTTTTTCTTTTTCCTTTTTATTATAAAGGGATACGATTACTATTTTTTCAGATTTTATCATCATTACCATCATTATCGTCGTATGTCATCTTTAAACCCCAAACTAATCTAAGCCTAACCTTTGTACACTTAATTTTTCAATAGCATACATTTCCATTTTATTTCACTTTCACTTTTATTTGTGTGTAGAATCACTTAAAGGGCTTACCTCATAATTTCAGTTTGACTGTTCTCAACATAATTGATACAGTACTCCAAAGAACGTTTGTACACTTACTGTAAGTTATCAGGTAGCATAAAATTTAATATTTGTTAGCATCTTTTGAGGACCATAACATGGAGTCTATGTCTATAATTTTACGGACATACTCACCTAAAAAAGCACGTTCAAAAATTTGTATAGTATGATTATAGGCTTAAATTTTCCTTCTACCTAATCATTAATTATGATTATAATCATCGGACATTGTTTTTGCTACGATGACTACATTATCAGTTTCTGCGTATGTTTCTTTCCCTAATGAAAAATAAATTTTAAACCATATATTATTGGTGTTACATATAAACATGGACATTCCTGATTAAATTTCGTAATATAATAACATTAACAATTCTTTGCAGAAGTATAGATCTGTCCGAGAGGAATATATATATATATATATATATATATATATATATATATATATATATATATATATATAGATAGATAGATAGATAGATAGATAGATAGATATAGATAGATAGATAGATAAGAAACTGCATCAGCATTTACTTTTCAAAACAATTCCAGCTACCGAACCTACCCTAAACTTAAACAAAACTAATAAACATGACATAACCTAAACTAATAAACATAACCTAACTTTAATTAGCAAACCTAACCTAACCTAATGTAATAAACATAACCTACCCAAAAAACTAACCTAACCCATCTCAATCTAGCTTAACCTACCCTACCGTAGCCTATCCTAAGCAAAATGTAACCCAAACTTATCTAAGCCTTACCTTTGTACACTTAATTTTTCAATTAGCATACATTTCCATTATACTTCACTTTCACTTTTTATTTGTGTGCAGAATCACTTCAAGGATTACCTCTATAATTTCAGTTGACTGTTCTGCAATATAATTGATACAGTACTCCAAGTACGTTTGTACACTTACTGTAAGTTATCAGGTAGCATAAAAATTTAATATTTGCAGGCGTCTTTTGTAGGACCATAACATGGAGTCGACAAAATGCTGGATGTCATAGCTTAGAATCACGACACTACTTGTTGTCAATTAGGATAAGGTAGGTGGCATAGATTAGGTTAGGTTTAAGTAAGGTTAGCTTTGGGTGAGGTTAGGCTTAGGTTAATTAGATTATGCTCATTAAGTTTGGGTTTTTGGGTTTTAGATTATGCTTATTAGGTTTCGTCTATTTAGGTTATGCTTATTAGGTATAGGTAAAGATAGGATAGGTTGGGTTTGTTTACATTTGGAGAGGATAGGTTAGATTAGCTTAGCTTAATTTATGTTAGGTTAGATTATGTTAGGTAAAGTTAATTTTTGGTTAGATTAGGTTAAGTTTGGGTTGGGTTTATGTTATATCTATCATTTTTTAGTTAGGTCAGGTGAAATTGGGTTTAAGATGGTTAGGGTTAGGCTGGGTTTAGTTTTCGGTTAGATCATGTTAGGTTATTTTTCGTTGTTTTGTTTGGGTTTACGTTTGTTAGTTTAGATTAGATTAAGTTTGATTTGGGTAATTATTTATATTCGTCAGGAAAATGAAAGGCAAATCTGGTTAATCCAACTAACGACCATATTAATAATTAACAGTTGGAATGGAATATAGTTAAAGCCCAGAATGAAATTATACGACTACTATTCTTCAATTTCTGATACAAGCATATATTTCGTAAGATCAGAAATATCCCATAATATACAATAGAAAAAATACATATATATATCACAGACTTTCACAAAATAGATTTCTTCGAAGGCCTAAAAATCAAAAATATGCTAGATGTCTAATGCTTTCCTACACATCAACTAAACTATACCTACCTAACCCAAACCTAACCTAATATAACCTAACCTAACTGAAACGTAGTAAACCTAACATACCCTACTAACTTCAACTAACCCCCAACCAAATCTAATATCGATATAACCTAACCTAACATACTTGACATATCTAACATAACCAAGCCTAGAGATAGCTAAACCCAACCTAATCCCAACATATCCTAACCTAAACTAATCCTAACCAAACATAATATAGATATAGCCAAACCTAACATACCTAACAATTTAACATAACCTAAACGAAACTTAACATAACCTGAACATAACATAAAAAGTAAACCTAACCAAACAAAACAAAGAACCCATCATGTTTTTCTTTTTAATGTATTTCCATCGGTATGCCATACACTGGAATCTGACTGTTTTTCACGCAGGGCGACGCAAGATTGCAAGAATAACGTAAATACTGAATACTGGGGAATGACAGGGAACAGGCGATTTTTTTATTAATGAAAATCATTGACCGTGTTTATTATTTAGCTTATTTCACTTTTCTTGCAATAAGTTTCGAATACTTAGAAATATTTGAAACTCTGCAAAAAAATAGTATAAGTAATAATGTTAAGTATAAACTATATATGCAAGTTATTGCTTTCGACAAGGGATAACCCAGAGTGATTTTAATCTGAAATCCATATGCTTTGTTGAAAACAATGTACGTTCAAAAAAAAAGAAAAGATGCAAAAAAGGGTTGCATGCAATTTCTTTAAATGTATAAAGGGTGTAAAATTCGGGTTTGGTGTAGGTTAGGGGTAAAATGGGGTTTGGGGTTAGGTTTTGTTAGGGTTTTGGCTAGGTTATGTTTATTATATTAGTTAGGGTTGGATTATAGTTTTGGGGGTACCGTTTTTTTATTTAGTTTGGCTTGGTTATTACCATGGTTTTAGTTTTATTTAAATAAGGTTTGGTCAAGTTTGGTTGGGTTCGGTTTGATATATTTTTAGTAAAATTAGGTTTTTTAGGAAGGTTAGTTTAGTTTGTTTTTATTTTAGGTTGGTTGTTTTAAAACTGGAATTACTGGAGAATTACTGCTGATCAGTTTCTCCTTTGCTATTATTTCAATTACAAATATATTTTTAATCTATAATATCCTCTCGGGGGAAAAATTATACTTCTGGAGGAAATTTTAAAGTTATTTTTATTCGAAATTTTTAAAAATGAATGCATTATATAATTTTTTATATAATATATATATATATAAAAATATATTATATAATCTATATATATCATTATTATTATTAAAATAATATATTTTTTAGAAAAATTTTGGGGTTGATTTCATGTTGATTTTTTTTTGGGGGGGGGGGGGGGAAATCTTTTGAGAAAAAAAGCCGAATTATAAAGATTAAACAATGCCTGTAAACGGAAAATTTTAACCAAAACTATAAACAATTAAAAGGGTTTTATTATTTTTTCAAAAAAAATCCCCCCTCAAAAACAAAATTAAAAAAAGAAAATCTTTATACTATATACCCAAAATAATTTTTTTTAATTCAAAAATAATTTCATTGATATATTGTTACTATTCCTTATATAAATAAACCTAAAAATTTTTTTAAATCCCAAAATAAAAATTCCCAAATTCTTTTGTCTCCTAATGGCTACCTAACCTAAAAATTACCTAAAAATTCAAATTTAACTTTCCAACCCAATCTAAAATACCCCAACCCAAATAAAAACAACTAACTTTAGATTTTCTAACTTATCTAACTTTACAATTCTAACCTAAAACCACATCTAACGCAACTTAACTTTTAACGATTTCTCCCTAAAATCCCTCCTAGGTTAACTAAAAAATTTAACCAAACTAAATTTTAAAACCAAAAAAACGCCTAAATAACAAAAATTAAGCGTACCTACCTAAATAATTAAATAAAAAATTTATTTATATAAAATATATATATATATTATATTTAAAATATAATATTATATATATAATAAAAAAATATAATAATATATATATATAATATTAAAAATAATAAATCTTTAAAATTATATATATATATATTGTGTGTGTGGTGTTGGGTGTGTGTTGTGTGTGTTGTGTGTGTGTGTGTGTGTGGTGTCTTGTGTTTTGTTTTCTGTGTGTGTGGGGCGTGGGGTGTGGTGTTTTTTGTATTATTTATTATATATAAATATATTATATATATATATATATATTTTATATATTATTTTTATTATCATATGACACACAACACCCACACACACACCCCAAACCCACACACACACACACACACACAACAAAACAAAAAAAAAAAAAAACCAATATTTTAATTATATAATATTAATTAAAAATAAATATATAAAAATTATATATATATATATATATATTATTATTATCAATACATATTAAAATAAATATATAATATATATATATATATATTAATATATATAATATATAATATATATTACAAAACTTCCAAATATATATATATATATATATAATATATATATATTTTAATATTATTTTATATTTTATATTAAAATTATATAAATAATATATTTTTTTTTTTTGTTTTTTTTTTTGTGTGTGTGTGGGTGTGTGGTGTGTGTGTTTGTGTGTGGTGTGTGTGGTGTTGTGGGGTGTTGTTGGGGTTTTTTTTTTTTTTTTTTTAAAAATTAATATAATATATATAAAAATATTTAATATATATAATTTTTTATATAAAATTTAATTAATATTTTTTAATATAATTTAAAAATAATTTTATATATTTTATATAATATATAAAAAGAAATAAATTTTTAAAAATTATTATTTTTATTATATAATATATATATATATAAAAAAAAAATAAAAAAAAATATATTAAAAATTAAAAAAATAAAATAAAAATAAAATAATTTATAATAA
>NW_023644210.1:0-8781 GCF_015228065.2 Penaeus monodon | reverse complement strand
AAAATAAAAAAATAAAATTATTAAATATATATTATTTAATAAATTTTTTTTTTTGTTGTTGTTGTGGGTGTAAAATTATTTATGTTTTTATATTAATTTGTGTATATATATATAATGTGTATATATATATTTTTTGGGGTTTAATTTTAAATTTTATATATAAAATGTTTTGGAAATTTATAATATTTTATTAATAATGTTTTAATTAATTTTTTATTGGTATATAATATATTATGTTTTTTTTTAATTAATATTAATATATGTGTTTTATAAAAATTTATATAATATAAAATAATTTAAAAATTGTTTTAAAATAATTAATTATTTTTTTATTTTTATAAATAAAATCTAAAATTTTATAATATTATAAATTATATATTAAATATTTTTTATTATATTTTAATATAATATTAATATATTAATATATATATATAATATAAATTAAAACCATATAAACCCACATATACACAAAAAAAATTTAAAAATTTATTAAATATATATTATATAGTTATTTAAAAAATTTTTAAAAAAATTTAATATTTTTTAATTTTTAAAATTATTTTAAAATAAATGATAATATGTTTATATGTATATATTTTTATTTTTTAAAGGGTAATTTTTAAAATTTTAAAATTTTTAAATTGTATATATGTATTTATTTATAATTTTTATATTTTTTAATTTTTTGTATATGTATAATGTTTTAAATTTTGTATATGTTTTTTTTTGGTAAAATTTTTATTTTGTTTTTTAATGTTATATATAAATTTATAATTATATATCTTTTTAAAAAATTATATATTTATATATATAAAATATTATTTTTAAATAATTATAAAAAATTACTTTTTATATATCTATAAAATATTATATATATATTTAAATATATATATATAATTTACAAAAATTATAACCCACTATACACCATTACCACATATATATGCATTTATATTATTAAAATATATATTTAAAATTAAATAAAATTTTATAATATATAAAAATTTAAATTTTATTATTATTTATATATGTTTTATATTTTATTATGTATAATGTAAAAATTTATATGTATTTGGGGAAATATATGATTATGTTTTTTTAATGAAATTTATTTGTAATATTGTATATGTATATGAAATTTTTGTATATTTTTTATGTATAAATGTTAAAATTGTTTTATATGTTTTATTGTATATTTATTTAAATTATTTTTTAAATTATTTTTAAAATTATATTAATATTAAAAATTTAGGTATATATAATTTTTTTTTTGGGTTTTTTCCTTTTTCAAAAAAACAGGACTTGAAAAAGAAAATGTAAAAAAATTTCTTTTCCCTTATTGAATTTCTCTTTTGAAATGTTGCTCTTTTTTTTCTTTTCTTGAACTAAAAAATTAAAGGGGTTTTTATATTTCCTTTTTTTTCTGGGGAGTTATTTTTGCCCAATTTTTTTTCTTAAATGTAGAAAAAAGGGATAAAATGAAAAAAAATTTTTCAAGAATTTCATAGTTCCCCCAAATTTAAAGGTTTTTTCTGCTGGGGGTTTTTATCATAAAACAAAATCTTTCTTTACCCCCAACAGGTTATTGGGGCCTTTTACTTTTTACGAGGGGGGGACATGAAAAAGTATCAAACCCCTTTTGGGGTTTGTTGGGGCCAGTTTTCCCTACCACACTATTGGCATTTTCAACGGGGTTTTACGTTAAAAGATGTTTACCTAAGAAAGCTTTCCCCCCAAAACCCATGATGTAGGGTGGTTTTTTTGGGGGGCACAAACCCCTTTGATAAAGGATTTCTGAATAGGGTATAGTTGTGATGGGGCCCCAGTAAATTTTGAAACCTTTTTTTATTATTATGGGATGTTTTTTACTGACTTTTATTAACATGTTCGGGTTTTTTAATCATTCTGCTTAAGAAATCAGTTTGTTTTGAAAAAACCCAGTAAAAAATCCATGCATGCATTTTTTTCCCCGGGGTTGAAGAATAGTTAAAAAAAGGGCCTAGGGGATAAAAGGGAAATTGTGACCTTTTCCCTGCTTGGGCCCCCCCCAATTTTAAAAATGGGGGGGAAGGAAAAACCCATTTTTTCCCATCCCCCAGCAAATTTAAAAAGGGAAAAAAAATGGGGGGGGCCTTTATGGAGAATAAATTTTCTAGGGGGACCTTAATTCCCAAAAAAAATCCCCTACGGGGGTTTGTAAGGGGTTGTTTGTTTTTCTTTTTATTTTTTTTTTCCCAGTTCCATTTTGTCAGTGCAATTTTTGGCATTTCCCCTTGGATTTATTTTCTTTGTACTCCCCCTCTTTCATTCTTTTTGCTCTTACCCTTTTTTTTCCACTCTTCTGGATCATAAAAGATATGTCTAAATGTTCAAATCATGCCAGTTGATGCAGTGATCACAGGCTTTTGGAAAACCTCCTACCAGTCTTAAGGAAATGACTTTAACCTCCAAAAATCATATTGCATTTAAATCTTTCCCCAAAAAAAGTCAACAACCAACTATGGACTCTTGGAGGGGGGTTTCGAGCCTAGAGTTGGGAGGGAGGGGAAAGGGAAGTGGTACCGTGATGAGCCCCTCAGCAAGATTTCCGAGTCTCATTATAAGAGGGGAACTTTCCACAGGCTAATTCCCTTTTGACCAGGGTTTCCGTCAAAAAACCTGGAAGTGGGGCTGGAAACCATAAAAGGTGGAGGAAATTTTGAAGAAAAAAAACATTTTAAGCTTTTTTTACTGCAGAGTTTCATTTTGGAAAATTATTATAGAAAGTAATAGTTTTATTAAAAAAATGATGAATTTTAGAATTGGGATTAATGAAGGGATAAATGATATGGTAATAAACAGTAAAAAAACATTCACTCAAAAAAAAACACCCAACAAAACCAAAAAATCATGCTTCTCTTTCCCCCCATAATGCAACGGACCAGTCCTGAGGTTTGCAAGTTAAAAGTCTGATATCAAGCTTGGTTTTGCAAGTTCGTCTCTTTGAAAGCCAAATTTCCAGGACAGCGTGGTGACAAGATACAAGGACACCTAATTACACCTGACAAGATCAAAAGGGTTATTAGACTATTTGAGGGGGGGGAACTTTACTTTGAGACCTACATATTCCACTGGTTTTTTTTGTTCTCGTTTAGTGGTTGTTCTTATTTCCATGATAAGAATTGGGAGGCCAAGGGTAGAAACCAGAATCAAAGTGGTTGTGATTCTTTATTTCAGGGGAAAAAAAACAAGGTGCAGGGAGTGGTTACATGGGCACTGAACCCATAAAATAACAGAAAAATTTGGGGTTAGGGTGAAACTGTCCGTAAATTCACATCCCCTTTCTCTTTTTGAAAATAAATATTTTTAACAATATTTACCAAAGTAAATCTGAAAGTAATGTTGAAAAAAAAGCTTCTTGTTTTTTCATTAGCTACAACACAAATCAAAAAAACTCCTCAGAAATAAACATCAAATATTAAATTTTCTAAATATATCATACTATTTAAGGCATATAATTCTTTTTTTTGTTTAAAAAATTATGCTTACAAAGTCATACAGATTTAAAAATTTTAAGGCTTTCTTTGAATTTTACTACATGGCTTTCGGGTGTAATTTCCTAGTCCCCCTCAATTTTCACTGGTAATCTTTTTTTCTACTTGGCCCTTGGACACTCCTTTGATAAATTAAAATAAAAAATATTTCTAGCAAAGTTCCTGAGGATTCATCTCATCTGAACTGTGGTCTATGGTCACTTACTGAAAAATTGAAGGGGTTTTAGGGGGGAAGATTTTCTTTTTTACCCTGGTCACCCTTCTACCAATTTTTTTTGTCAGTAAATTTCATCATCCGAAGTTTTTGTTTTCTTTGGGGCCCCCTTTTTTTTTTCAGTCTTAGTAGGGCCTTTTTTGGGTTACCAAAAAATGGGCCCCATATTAATTTTTTTCAAGTTTTCTTGTTTCCCCATCCCTTTTTTTCGGGCAAAAAATAATTCCGGGGGAAAAAATTAATCTGCAACTTTTTCAAGTATCTATTTTCCAATAATCACACTGAAATGCCTCAACAACTTCCTTGCAATCTACGGGGGTTTTCATAATCAAGGGGTTTTTTATTAATAGCCTTAAGGTTTTTTTGGTCACTAATGATTTTGGAAAAAACCCCTTCCAAAAGTTGGGGGAAATAAAAATTTTTGAGTGCAAAAAAAAAGACCAAAAATCTTTTTTTCTATTTGGAGCTAATCTTGTTTTGGGAATTTTTTTTTACCCCTTCGGCCGGGGGAAATAACCCAAAGGGGGTTTTGGCCCGTCTTGTAAAAAACTCCCAACCAGGTTTGCTTTCTATCGCATCCAACATTGAATTTTTTTAAATTTTTTGGGGTTTTTGGGTTTTCCCCAATTTTGCTTTAATTTTTTTGGGGTTGTACTTTCAAAAAAAAAAACCCCCCTAAATCTGTAAAAAAAAGCTTTGATTTGGGGACCTGGTTTTCCCCCATTCCCCCTTTTTTAACATTTTTGGGGTTTTTTTTAGTTTCTCCATGGGGGGTTTTTCTTGTACCCGGGGCAATTTTGGCCAAAAAATCTGTTTTGGATAAAATTTCTTCCGAAAAAACCCCTAAATTTTTCTGTAAAACTTACTGGAAAAAATTTTTTTTTTTATTGATTTTTTAAGTTAATTATGCTTTGGGGAAAATGTCTTGCTGCCTTTGCCTTTGCTAAAAAAGAAAAAACCCCCGTGGGAATTGGGGATAAAGATTTTTTTTAATGGAAAAAAACTTATTAAATTTTTTTCTTTTTTTTCCCCCCCCAAAATTTCCAAATTTTCCCAAAAACCTTAAAAACATTCCCCTTTCGGGCCAATGGCTGTCGGGGGATTGTGGGGGCGGGGATGGCTTGAATTTTTTTTAAAGTCTCAGTTTTAAAAAACCCCCGGGGGTTTTGGGGACCTAGAACTGATGGGGAAAATGGGGCCACGGGGGAAATTTTGGTTTTGGGCCCTCCCTTGGGACAGTTGTACCAGGTAAAGCTTTTCCCTGGAAAAAAAAAAAAAGTTACCTTGTAGTTAGAAAAATAATTTTTTTGAAAAAGTTTTGTAAAGAAAAAAAAGATATTTTTGGGGTTTTTTTTAAATTCAAACCCCATCCCCAAAAAAGGGGAAAAAAGTAATGTTTTTTAAACCCCCACATGAATTTTTCAAGTTTTTTTTTTACAGTCAGTTTTTTTAGTAATTCCTATTTTTTATTAAAATTTTTTTTCAGTGTTTGAGATTATTTCCCAAAAATTTTTTTTGCTTTTAAAGGGCAAAACAAAAAAATTTTTGTATTTCATTTCATTTAAAAAATAAAATCACAGAAAAAATATTCAAAGGGTCTATTTTTTTGGTGAATGTTTTAAAGGGCAATTTTTTCTTAAAAGAAAAATTTCATCCATCCCCCCCAAAAATCCTTTGGGTCATACAAAAAATCAAGTGTTTTCCCTTTGATCCCCATTGAGCTTTTTTTGAGAGGCTCTTTTTTTTGGGTGTTTTTATCTATTAAAAAGAGGCAATGGTGGGGCCCTTTCCCCGGGGAACGGGGTTTTAATACCCTGTTTGACTCCCACGCTGGGTTTTTAAAAACCCACAGGGGGCCCAGGAAACCCCCCCCTTTTTGGGGCCTCAACCACTTTTCTGATTATTTCACAGATTACCGGGGCCCCCTGTACCAGAAGTAGGGTTGGTTTTTTTGAGCCCCAGTCATTATTTTTTTTCATGTATTTTCATGGTTTTTTTGAATTTTTATTTGGGGAAATTTTTTTTAATTTTATAAATGGGTTTAATAGGGGAAGTAATGGAAAATAAAATAATAAGTGATGTACATTTTTAATGCGGGGATAAAAAAAAAAAAACCAAAAAAAAATGAGGGGGAAATTTTTTTTTTTGCTTTTTTTTTTTTAATTTTGTTTTTTAAAATTGTCTTTTTTTTTTCCAAAAGGAATTTTGGTCATGTGGTTTTCAGAAACTTCTGAATTTACTTTTTTTTGAAAATGCGCTCCCAAAAAACCCCCCATTTTTTGCCAAAAAAGGGAAAATATCGGGGAAAATTTCCCGGGGGAGGATCGTAAGAGGGTTTTTGCTGCGGGGGAAAAAATAGCAGAAGTTTTTTTGGGGGGGTTTTTTATATTTTTTTTTCATTTTTTTTTTTTTTTTTGGCAATTTTTAAAATTTTTTTGATTCTTTTTTAATTTTTTTGGGTCTTTTTATTTAAAATTTTTATTGGGTGAAAGGGGGAGTGGGGAATTCATGGGGGATTTTTTTTTTGGGGGGGAAAGTGGGGGAAAAATAAAAAAAAAAAAAAAAACTTTTGGTTTACTAAAAAAAAAAATCAAAGCCCCCCAGAAACTTTTCAAACAGGAAGTTGATAAAAAAAAGGTATTGAGGGATTTGTTAGAAATACAAAACTCAAAATCCCCAAAAAAGGGGAGGAAAAATATTTTTTTTTTAAATTTTGCATATCCTAAAAAGTAATGGTGTATTTTTTTATGGGTTTTTCCCTCTTAAAATTTACAACTTTGAGAGGAAAAAAAAAAATGAATTTTTTTTTGGGGCCCAAATTTAATTAACATGAAATTTTTTTGTTTGCTATGTAAATAAGAAACCTGGATATTAAAAAGAAAATTCTCAAAAATGCGAAAACGGGGGCCCCCCCGCCCCCAAAAACCCCCAAATGAAATAAAAAATTAAAATTATATATAAAAATTTATTAATAAATATTATTTTTTATAATATAAATATTTTATTTTTTAAAATAAATATTTTAAAAAATTATTATATATATTATATATAATATTATTCTATTTTTTGGCTTTAAAAACATTTTTTTTACTTTTTTTTTACTTTTTTTTTTTTTTGTTTTTTCCCCTTTTTTGCTTTTCCAGGAAGCAGAAAAAATTTGGGGTTAGTTTTTTGAAGGGGGGCGGGGCCCCCCGGGGGGGCCACCCAAGTTGGGGGGAAAATCACCAGGCGGGGGGTTGAAGAGCTTAGCGGGAAGTCAAAAAAAAGGGTTTCGGGGATGTGGGGGAATTTTCCTCGGACTTTGGGAGCTGCCTTTGGGGGGGGACTTTTTTGGGGGAAGGTTTTTTGGTATTTTTTCTGTTTTTTTTTTGTTTTTTCCCCTAAAAAAAGGGGAATATGGTATTAAGGGGGTTTTCATTATCAGAAGGGGGGAAACCTTAATCCTTTAAAATAAATTTTTTTTTTTTTTATCATTAAGGGGGCTTTTCTTTTCAACCAATCATTAAAAAATTTTAAAAAATTTTAAAGGGAATATTATTATTAGTAATGAGATTCTAAAAAAAAAAGAAAAGGGGGCCCCCTTTCCCTTAAAGGGGGGAATCTTATATTATTCATGCTTCTTTTTTTATTTTCATTTTTTTTTTTTCCCCCAAATGGGCCCCCAACAAACTATCCAAAAAATTTTTTCCAGGTTTTCCCCCCTGATAGGGGGACAAGGGGGGGGACCATTTCTCACTGCCCTATTTACTTTTTGCGTGGGGACTTGGGGCCCCGTTTAGGGGGGGGGGGGGAAAAAGCGTGTTGCCCGAGATCATGGGGGAAAAAGGGGGGGACCAAGAGAAACGGGGAAACCACCCCCCTAAGACCTTTTTCTCCCCCCCAATTTGTCTTTTTTCCCCACATCCCCTTTGGTTCACTTAAGGGGGGGAAATTGTCTTGGGGGGAAACTATTTTTTTGGCCCCATTAAAAAAAAAGGATTTATTTTTTTTATCCCGGCAAAAATGAAACTTTTTTTTTCTTTTGTTTTTTGGGGGGGGCTGAATGGGGGCAACAGAATAAAGGGATTATGGGGTTGTTTTTAAATTTTCTTTTTGGTTTTTTTGGGGCTTTCGTGGGGAATTTATTTATTTTTTTTTTTTTGGGTTTTAAAATTCACTAATTTTAAGTTTTTTCACATTTAATTTTTCCCTTTAGTGAAGGGGGGAGATAATTTCCCCCGGGGGTGGTATTTTTTATAAAAAATTTTTAAAATTTTATAATTTTAATATATTTTTTAATTATATTATTATATTATTATATTATAAATTTTTTATATATATTATATATATTATATTAATAATTATTATTATATTTTTCAAAAAAAAATTATCATATATTGGGGATTTTCCCATTTTTTTTTTTTTCTTACCCAAAGAATTTTTTTTTTTTATTTACAATTTTATTTTTTTTTAAAACTCTAGGCCATTTGTTCTTAAATCTTTTTAGAGTTTCCCCAAAACCCAACCTTTGGGAAAAAGGGCCTGAATTAAAAAAAGCTTTCCCCCAGAAATACCCCACTAAATAAACCCCCTTTGTATTCAATGTAATATTAATATTTTTTTTTATTGGAAATTTTTTTTTATCTCCTCATATAGGGGGTTTTTTTACAAATTACTTAAACTTTTAAAGGGAAAAAAATCACATAACAAAAAAAAAATGATAAAAACTAATTTTTTTCTGATCACAGACCCTCTATGATTAAACCCCCAAAGGGGGGGTTTTAAGAACCCCCTCTCTGGGGCCAAAAATTTTTTTAGGGGAACAAGTAAAAATGAAAAAATGACTCACTTTTTTTTTTTCCCCCCTTTATCCCCCCCATTTTTTTAAAAAATTATTATTTTTTTAAAAGTAAAAATAAAATATTATGAAAACCCCATTCTCCTTTTTGTCCTTCTTTTTTCTGTTTCAAAAAAAAAGGGGGTGGGGGAAAAAGGGAGAATTTTCACCCTGTAAATTTAAAAAAAAAACAATCTTCATTTAAGGAATCCTTAAACACT
>NW_023644209.1:30000-32500 GCF_015228065.2 Penaeus monodon | reverse complement strand
GTAGGGCAGGCTGAGGACGGGCAAATGAGGAGTCAATTTAGGAGGAGAGTCGTGGTAGAAGGTACGCCGCGCCCTGGATAACGCGGCATCGAGAACATGATCGGGGTAGCCCAGTTTGGAGAAAGAGCGACGAAGGAAGACGATCTCTCCATCCAGGTACTGGGGGTCACAGATGCGAAGGGCGCGAAGGAACAGCGAGGTGGCAACACCTCTCTTCACATGGAGAGGGTGGTATGAGAAGAAGTGTATTACATACCACTATGCATGGGTTTCCTGTATATGGAGAAGGAGAAGTGGTCAGCAGAGCGATGGACTAAGGTGTCCAAGAAAGGGAGCCTGTTGTCAACCTCCCACTCCACCTTGAAACGGATGGAAGGAGAGAGAGAGTTCAGCTGCATCAGGAAACCCGGAAACAGAGCAGGGTCATGAGGCCAGAGAGCAAAGACGTCGTCGACATACCTCAGCCAGATCGACGGCCGAATGGAGATGGAAGGGAGAAGCTCAGACTCGAAGAATTCCATGAACAGGTTTGCCAGGACTGGAGAGAGGGGAGAGCCCATGGCAACACCGAACGTCTGAGAGTAAAAACGACCTCCAAAAGAAAAGGAATTAGAATCCACACACAGACGAATCAGCTGGAGGAAGGCGTCGGTGGGCAGAGGGAGACGAGGATCCTCAGCGGGGAGTCTCCTCTGGAGGAAAGCAAGGACATCACTAGTCAAGGGAGCATAAGTGCAGGCGTCATCCAACAGGTCCTGGGCCTTCTGCAGGTAAGAAGCACGGTCGAGGACCACCACCGAGTTGCCCTTGTCAGAGGGCAGAATGGTGACGTCCTCCCTGCGCAGGCTTTGAAGGGCCTCACGGTAACGCCTAGGAATGGAAGGGTTATTAGTATAGTTGTAAAAATATATATTATAACTGCAATAATTGCAATAATAATGATAATAATTGCAATAATGATAATAATTGCAATAATGATGATAATGATTATGATAACGATAATAGTGATGATAATCATGATAATAATCATGATAATAACAGGAATTGTGTCCATATATAAGAAAAAAGGTAAAAGAAAAAAAATCCCAAAAGTCGAAAAAGCGGCAAAATCTAGCGAAATATAGCCTTTTGGGAGTATATTCCAAAATGTCGAATTTTTCGATTTCTTTGATGATTTTGGCAATTATTAGGGTAATAATGATAATAATAACCAGAATCGAATTAATCATGACAATAATGATGATAAAAGGGAGAATAAAGAGAATTTGGATAACATTTGATGATTATTAATATTATTCCTATTATTTTATTATTATTATCATTATCATTATTATTATTATTATTATTATTATTATTATTACATTAATCATTAGTATTATTGCCAAAAAATATATCATAACTGTAATGATACAATAATAATAATAATAAGTATAATAATAATAATAATAATCGTTATAATATTATTAGTATTAATATTGTTATTATTATAATTTTTACTGGTAGTATAATTGTAAAAATAATTATTATAACAGTAATAATTACAGTAATAACGATATTAATTAAAATAATGATATAAATAATTATTATAAAAACATTATTATTGTTATTATTAATTGTTATTACTATTATTATTGTAGCCGTTATTAGTATAGTTGTAAAAATATATATCATAACTGCAATAATTGCAATAGTTGCAATAATAATGATAATAATTGCAATAATGATAATAATTGCAGTAATGATGATAATAATTGCAATAATGATGATAATGATGATGGTAATGATGATAATGATGATGATAACAATAATAATGATGATAAGAGCAGGAATGGTGTCCATATATAATAAAAAAGGTAAAGGAAAAAAAAAATCCCAAAAGTCGAAAAAGCGGCAAAATCTAGTGAAATATATAGCCTTTTGAGAGTATACTCCAAAATGACGTTTTTTCCATTCTTTTGATTTTGGCAATTATTAGGGTAATAATGATAATAAGTACCAGAATTCTATTAATCATGACAATAATGATGATAAAAGTGAGAATAAAGAGAATTTGGATAACATTTCATTTGAAAAAAAAAAAAAAAAAAAATCAAGCAACCATTCTTATGTTTTTCTGTTGTTCTATTTCTGATTTCCTTATTACAGGGAAGTAGTAAAACCTAGAGGTTATACATTTCTTTCTTCCTTGGTTCCACTGTACTTACCACTGTCGTCATTAGCATTCGTCTATTTATGAAATACTTATATGATAATGGAGTTGTTGTTATTATCATTATTATTATTATTATTATTATTATTATTATTATTAGTATTACTATTATTATTATCGTTTTATCGTTATTATTGACTGTCATCATTAATATTACCTTTTAATTGATTATTTATGTAGTAGAAATAATAGTGGTAGTTGTCATAATAGGAGTCTGGTATCATAATGATGTTATTAATTATAATAATGACAAAAGAAATAATAATTTAAAAATAAACAAATAAATAAGTA
>NW_023644209.1:20000-22500 GCF_015228065.2 Penaeus monodon | reverse complement strand
AATATTGAGAATACAGCTTGCTGACAGGGATGGAGTTATAGGTAATCCAGAGGAAGAGGCAAACCGAAGTACAGACCTGAGCGACAACATCAAAGATATTTGTGGTTGTCGATGTACAAGTGGAAAGAAAAGCGTAAGATCGAGTTGAGTGGCGAAGGATGGTGGAGAGGTCCACGGCTGCTCAAACATGAGCATGGCCGTATTGATGATGATTATATATATAATATAGATGTATGTGTGTGTGTGGCATATTTATGTGTGCGTGTGTGATGTGTGTGTTTGGTGTGTGTGTGTGTTGTGGTGCATATATGTATGTGTGTGTGTGAGTGTGGTGTGTGTGTGTGTGGTGTGCGTGTTCATATATGTAATGTATGTGTGTGTGTGATGTGTGGTGTGTGTGAGTGTGGTGTGAGTGTGTAACGATGGCCGTGAGGCGGTAGAGTGTAGACCAGTCGCGTCTAGCATTATCGAAATCTTGGAAGCGTTTAAAGGTGAACAGACCTCTTCTTGTTTGTAGAGATATATTGTAATGGATAGGATGGTACACTGATGACAGAAGGTTCAGTCCGTTCGCGTGCTGTTAGGGCTGTCTGTCTGTCGCCGCAGGGACCTCTTTTTCTACCAGATTCACTAGGAAACTACAAGGGTTGCGATGTACTCAGAAGTTGGAGGAGAGGATGTGATCGTTTACACGGGAAACTGCGTCGCGAGGGCGGAAGGCATGCTGATAAGTCGCGTCGTTGTCATGTTCTAAGAGTCTAAGGTGTGTTATGTAGAGGCTAGTGTTTATTGTATTAAATATATATATTTATAAGTTAACGTTGTCGATATGGAGGTGTGGCAATAGTAGATTTGATGGGAAGGTTGTCTGCTACAGTGGGCGACCACTGGAGTATTTGTAACTATAAGGGTTGTACGAACACTCAGGATCCATTAGTGAGTCATCTCTGGGGGATTATTTGGTGTTAAGGTGAAACAGGCCATATGTGAATAGGTACTTAGGAGAGTGTGTGTTATATGTGCATAGATATTGTGTATTTTGTGTGCGTGTGCATAAGTATGTGTGTGTGAGTACACAGGGCATCACACACAACCCACACACACACACACACACCACACACATCACACACACAACCACATATAGTATATATATAATATATATATATATATATATATATATTTATATATATATGTGTGGTGTGTGTGTGTGTGTGTTGTGTGTGGTGTGTTTACACTAATATATATATAGTATATATATATATATATAGTATATACTATATTATATATACATATATATAATATATATATATATATATAATATACGTCTATATATATATATATATATATAATATATATTTATATATATATGTATATATATAGCTATAATATATATATATGTATATACATACATATATATGCTACAGAAACCCACACAACACACACACTACATATATAATCCATATATATATATGATATATATATTTTAAAAAATAATAAAAATTATATATACGTTATATATATAGGGGTCCCCTATAGTTCTATATCATCTATCGATATATATATAAGATATATACATAATATATAATATAATTATTCATATATATATATCTATATGTATATATATTTATATGATATCTATATATATATAATATATCTATACTATATATATACTATATCTATATCTATATAATAATATCTATCACAATGGTCTTATACCGTAATATGTACACAATATAGTGCTTTATTTATTCTACTACGTCCATACCTATCCATCTCTATTATATATAGTTTATATATATAGCTATATAGAGCGATCTATATACTATTTTTAAGATATATATAGTATATTGAACATCTATATGACCTATATCTCATATCTATATATATGAGAATATCTAGTATATATCTTCCATCAATATATCTAACTATCTATATACGTATCATATGACATTTCTCTACATCTATGTATATAAATACCCATGTATGTATATATGATAGTATAATATCTATTATAAATAGATAAAGATATATATACTATATATATCTATATCTACATATATGTATATTTTTTCTATATATCATATATATATACACTTCTAGAATATATCTATACATCTATATATATTCAGGAGTCTATATATATATATATATCATATATATATATATAGCACATACACAAACACACCCCACTACAGCACACAACATATATTTATAGATATTTACTTATTATATCCCCATATACATATAGTATATATATAGTATATATTATATATATATGATTATATATATATATATATGGACCATATATATATATATCTATTATGTATATATATATATATAAATATCATATATACATATATATATATATATATATATTATATGAATATATATATATATATATATATATATAGTAGTATATATATAATATATATTAGAAGATATATACACCAACACACACACACAAACACACACACACGACATACATATATATGTGTAATAT
>NW_023644209.1:10000-15000 GCF_015228065.2 Penaeus monodon | reverse complement strand
GTTAAATGCATTATATATATATATATATATAATATTTTAATGTAACTAATGTTATATATATATATAAATATATATTATAATAAAAATATAACATATATATCTCTTATCATTCAGTATACCATTTT
The DNA here is from genome assembly GCF_015228065.2 of Penaeus monodon. NCBI lineage: Eukaryota > Metazoa > Arthropoda > Malacostraca > Decapoda > Penaeidae > Penaeus > Penaeus monodon. The sequence goes on along the minus strand of NW_023644209.1, from coordinate 14,875 downwards.
TATTACTATATGTTAGGTAGTAATAATATACATGCATATATATCATGAGTTATCTCCATAGTAAATATAATCTTATATATATAATATCTCTAATATAATATAGTAATGAACGTGATATGTGGATGGTGTGTGTGTGTGGTGGTGTAATCTATCTTATCTATAGTCTATAGTTTATATAATAATAGTATATAAATAGTCTATATTAATTTATACTATATAAGTAATATGTAATATCAATAACATGTCTTGAATCTAAGTCTCCTTATATATACATATGGGGGTGTAATATATATTACTAGATATATCTATATACGTCTCGTATGCTAGTATCCATATATTCTGGGTACACACGATATATAAATATCTATAGTTAATTCCCTATCCTAGCCTATAAAATTATAAGTCTATCAATATAATGATATGCGTCGTATAAATATACTCGTAGTCTGGAGTAATACGGGTGAATGTGCTATATCATCATATATTATATAATAATCGATCTACGTGTATGTCCTGTGTGTGTGTGTTTTGTGTGTTGTGGCATGTGTAAAGTTGTGGTTGTGGTGTGTATGAACCAAATACATATTTACATATACCGATCTATGGATACGCTCTCTAGATAGTAAGAATCGTTATGTATTATATCTATATATATGATCTAGGTTATGCATATAATCTTACAATCTACCCATCTATATCTATAAGTAACTATAATCTTTCGTCATTATGCTGTATAACCAAATCTATATTACTATGTAATATATATATCTGTATATAGATCAGCTGTCTATCTATATCATGTCGATATATTTATGAAAATATATATAAACATATACTGTTGTATATATATATATATATATATATCTAATATATATGTGTAATATAATATATATCTCTATCACATACCCTATGTGGTGGTGTGTGGTGTGTGTGTAATGTAACTATCTCTAATCATATATATCATCTATCATCTGTGCTACATCTACTATCTCTATATATGACTATAAAAGCGGTATCATATATTTATCTATCTACAAATATCAAATATAACAGTTGATATCTATAGTAAATATTCTGCTATCCATATACCTGGGGTATGCATTTTTTATTATATAAATAGATGTATAAATATAGATGTTTATAACACTATCTCTATATTATTTATGATACTTGTATCTATATATCTATATTTTTATATATTATGAAGTAAGGTGGTTATAATATAATCTAATAATAGTAGTGATATATAGATATTTTATTTTCTATGCATCTATCACTCTAATGCTTTCCAGGGATGGAAAGCCACACCCGAGGCGGTAGACAGGAGCGCAGTGCGACGGCTCCAAATACAAAAACTGCCTCATTTGCTTTGAAAATGGCAGACTACAGTTTTTCGAAATCCACGCTAGATTCGGCGCATCTTCAGGTCTGAGAAAGGAAAAGGACCGGAGGGGGTCATACAACGAGAAAGAGAGCTAAAGAGGCAACGCGGGACACACTGGGCGGGTGAGGACAAGACGAAACGGAAGCAGAGGGGAAGGTCACATCAGGGTCGAGGAGCGGGCGGAACTCAGCGCCGAATTCCTGTCACAGGAGAAAAAGCTCCGCTGTTCAAAGTTGAACATTAGGCCAGCAGCCTTTAAAAGGAAGATTCCACCCAGTCCCCCGGGCGGGAGTGGACATCAGGCGGAAGGATACACAATCCGCGCTGCTGACCCAGTCCCATCTGATGGGGCCAGAATGTCCCACGTGATGGGGGCAAAAAGAGGGGCGGGGGGGTTATTGTTTGTGTCCCCTGGATATAAGCGTAACTTATGTTGAGACAGACGCTTGGTAGAGACTGGTGGCCTTGGGTTTCGGCCAAGAAGTACGTGCCTTGTTCACAGAGGCACAAGGAACAGCATAGGTGCCCATCCTGGGTCGGGGGGGCGGAAGGAAAGAGGATGGCACCATTACGACCGAGGTTTGGCGAGTTGGTGATGGAGATGTTCAAGCCTGGCGAAAGCACCGCCCTGCAGTTTATATTTTTAAATCTTCGACGTTGTGTACGAGTATATTTCCTCAGTTTGATTTCAAATCTTATACTTGCAAGAAAATTAATTAAGTTCAATATTTATTAGGGCGAGTCGTCGGAGAAGTGTACGCCGTGCGCCCATGGATCACGCCGGCATCGGAGGAACATGAACCAAGGTACCCCAGGTTTTGGAGACAGAGCGACTAAGGGGAAAAGAGATCTCCCCATCCAGGTACTGGGTGTCACAGAATGCGAAGGCGGCGGAAGGAACGAGCGAGGTGAGCAACACCTCTCTTCACAATGATGGAGATGGTGGTAATGAGAAGGAATGGTATGTACATACCACTAAAATGCATGGGGTTTTCCCTTAATATGGGGAAAAGGGAGATGGTTCCAGATCGAATGGAACTAAAAGGTGTCCAGAAAAGGGAGCCTGTTTGTTAACCCTTTCCCATTCCACCTTGAACAACCGGATTGGAAAGGAGGAGGAGTTTTTCAGCTGCATCAGGAAAAACCCGAAAAAACTGGCAAGGTCAATGAGGCCAGAGAGGGCAATGACGTACCGTCGACAATAACTCAGCTAGATCGAGGCCGTAATGGGAGATGGAAGGGAGAATCCTCGAGGACTCCGAAAAATTCCGGGAAACAGGTTTGCCAGGACCTGGAAAGAGGGGAGATCCCCATGGCACACCGAACCCCTTGAGAGTAAAAACTGACCGTCGAAAGAAGAAAGGAATTAAGAATCCACAAACAACAGACGAAGGTCCCGCCTTTGAATGTATGGTACTGCTTTCCTCCAGAGGAGGACTCCCCGCAGAGGATCCTCGCTCCCCCTCTGCCCACCGACGCGCTTCCTCGCATAGCTGATTCGTCTGTGTTGTGGGATATATATTTAAAATGTATATATAATACATATAATCATATATCCACACATATATATAATAGTATATCTACATATCTATATCTGATATCTATATATATATAAAATTTTATATAATTTGTAAAATAAATATATATAAATAATATATATATAATATATAATATATTTATAATATGTGAGTAATAAATGTGTGGTTTGTGTGGTTCGTGTGTGTAATATGTAAATATTATATATATAATATGTATATGATATATATGGATATTACACACACACACACTACCACATACAACACACACACAACCACAAATACCTAACACACAACAAACACACACCACACAACAACACGACACACACACATAATAACCCAATATATATATATATATATATATATAGATATAGATTATATTATAATATAATAAACAAGACACACATGACACACAGACACCACATACATACAACACACACACACACACACACACCACGACAACATACTCACACACACACACAAACCCACACCCACAAACAACACAACACACACAGAAAAAACAAACACAAACACACACCAGACATAATATAATATATATAAATATATATATATATATAGGATATAATATATATATAGTATATAGATATATATAATATAAATATTAATAATATATATAATATATAGTTAAAAAAATATATATCATATAGTAATGATATAGTACATATATGTGTTTTTGTGTGTGTGTGTGTTGTGTGTGTTTAGTGTGTGTGTTGTGTGTATATAACAGTAAAAATATTTGGGTGTTATATAACATACATAATATACTCTTATATATACATATAATACGTAATTACTTAATATATATATATTTAGTTATATATCGAGACTTATATAATAAGGAATATTTTATATATATATATATATATAATCTATAATAATATATACAAAGACCACATCATACACACCGAACACACAAACCATACATAACACCACACACACCACACTACACAGGATACACACAACACACGACACACACACAACACACAAACGCACATAATTAGTATAATAATTTATATATAATAACTAACCTGTAATATAGTATATATATTGTGGTGGTTATATATAAATATATAGAAATTAAATTATATATATATAGTATATATAGATAATATAATAATATGTGTTGTGTGTGTGTGTATGGTCTAATATAGAGTGTATATATATATATATCAATAGATAAATATTATACTATATATATGTGGTGGTGTGTGGTGTGTGGTCCTGTGTGGTGGTTGGTTGGTTGTGTGTGTGTGTGTGTATGTGTGTGTGGTGGTGGGGGAATATATACCATAAATATGTCATAAATATCTACATATTAGTCTCTATAGTGACATATATTACGCAATCATATATAAAAATAGATAAATATATATAGGTTAATATATTATATATATATAATAATAAAGCTACTTTTATTATATATAAAGAGCTCATAATATGTAATAATATATATATATAGATTAGATTTTAGGATAGAGACTATATTATAATATAACATAATAATATGTATACAATAACTCACGGCCAACAATACACACTGTTTGTGGGTGTGGTATGTGGTAATAAACTACTTATATATTATAGATATATATAATATATATAATACATATATTATATAATATATATATAGAAGTATATACCTAATAATTATATATATGTAAATATTAAATTACATTATTTATATTATATTTTTATATATATTATGATCAATAATAATATAATATAATCTATATAATATATATAATATATGTATAAGTTTTATATATAGGATATGTCAGTACCTCCCTAATAAATATATATATATAAAATTATAAATATATATTATATAATGCTATATATAGTGTATATATGAATAACAAATACAGCACACACACACACAACACACGGAGGCAATGTCCTGTGTGATGTAATATATATGGGTATACCTATGAAAAA
>NW_023644209.1:0-5000 GCF_015228065.2 Penaeus monodon | reverse complement strand
TGGGTTTTTAGTTATATTAGGGTTAGTGGGGTTTGGTTTGGTTAGGTTTTTTAAGAAGATGGTTAGCTTTAGTTTCCCCTTAGTGAGCTTAAGTTCAATTTCGTTTTGGTTTAGTAGTTTATGATAGTTTTTTTTATGCTTGAATTTTTACCTTCTTCAGATAGTTAGGTTAGTTTTGGGTATTTTTGCTTAGACTTATTTTCTTTTCGGGAGTTTTAGTTTTAGTTAGGAAAGGTTATGTGAGATTACTTGGGCTTATCGGTTATTTTTAGTTATAGTTAAAAAATTGTTGGGTTATTTAGGTTAGATTAGTTTAATTTTTAGTTATTTTTTTAGATTGGGTTGTTTTTGGTTTAGTTAGGTTCAGGTTAGGTTTGATTAAGGTAGGTTGGGTTTTGTTTAGTTTGGTAAATTTTGATTATTAAATTGGTTTATTTAGAGTAGGTTAGATGATTTAGGGTTAGTTTATTTTACATTTGGGAAAATTTGGGTTTAGGTTTAAAGTTCGTTAGCTCACGTATAGCACTATGGTTTTTTTATTTTGGTTTTTCGTTAAGTTGTTTAAACCTATGTTTTTTGGGTTATTTCAGGTTCAGTTGGGTTTAGATCGGGTTTATTTGGGGTAGGGTAGGGTACGTTAGTTTTGGGTTAATTTTAATTTTTTAACCCAACCTAAGTTATGTAATCCTCAAAATTTAAACCTAACCTAACTAAACTTAATGATAACAAATAACTAATAAACCAAATTAATTAACATACAAATAAACATAACGCAAATTGATCCTAATCAAAACTAAGAAATACTTACCAAACAAACTAGTTTACCCCTAACATATACTCCCTAACAAACCAAAAACCCTAACCTTACCTAACAAACCTAATCTAACCTAACCTATCTACATAGCCACGCGCACACATGGATATATTTTTGTTTGTCGTATGTGAATAACAACTATATACAGTGAAACAAAGTAATAAAGTCAGAAAAAAATTGTATAAAATATAAGATGTGAAATATCCTGATAAAGTTTAAAAAAAGAAAAAGGTCTCTTCAAGTTCCCTTTTTTCTTTGCTTTTTTTGCGGTGGCTATTTCTTTTTCGATAAGTTTCATCAAAAAGGGATATAAAAAGTTTATTAAATACACACTCACACCAAAAAAGGGAAAATAAGTAAAATAAAGCCCAAACAGGTGAGTCCTCCGGGAGTTTCCGTTTTTAAAGGTCACAGCACCTTTCCTTTGGACGGGGGATCCTCACCCACTATGGATAAAAGGGGGGTTTTGGCGACCTAGGGGAAAAATCCTCCGTGGAGCGAGGGTGGACAGTCCTTTATCTCGTAGGGGAGATGAATGAATATGTAAGGGTATATATATTAAATTATATATATAATAATTAAATATATATATTATAAAAAAATTTTTTAAAATATCGTGTGTGTGTGTGTGTGTGTGTGTGGGTGTGTGGTGGTTTTGTATTTGGGTGATACTATATGGGCATGTTATATATAATATAAATTTTATATATATTATAATAATATTATTATTATATAATATTAATACATATATATAATATATAATTAAAAAATAAATATAGAATATATAATATATAATATATATATATATATATATATAAAATATAATATATATACTAAAGTACGTGTGGAGTAATTATATTATAAAATATAATATATATATTATATAATATATATATATATAATATATTAATATATAATAATATATATAATATATATATATACACATATTTTTAACCCTTCGTATATATATTTGTATATGTTTTTTTTTTTTTTCTTTTTTTATTTTAATAACATAACATATATTTTGTAAATAAAAAGGGAAAACATATAATTAAATATTAATTTATATATATATAAAATATATATATATTTTGTTTTATATGTATATATATAATATATATTGATTTATAATATAAAATTTTATTTTATTATATAATTTAAATATATAGATATATGATTTTTATTTAAAATATATTCAAAATTATATCCAATTTTATTGTTTAAACAGAAAAAACATTTTTAAATCATAAAATAAATATATTATATATATATTTTATAAAAATATATAATAATATATATATTATATAAATATATTATATTAATATATATATATAATATATATAATAGAGAGAGAGGAAGAGAGAGAGGGGGAGGAAGGGGGAGGGGGGGAGGGGGAGGAAGGGGGGGGGAAAATGGGGGGGGGGAGGGGAAGGGGGGAGGAGAGGGGGGGGGAGGGAAAAGGGAGGAGAGAGAAGATAAGAAGGTGGGGGAAAAAAAAGAGAAATAGGGGGGAGGAGAGGGGGGGGGGAGGGGGGGGGGAGGGGGGGGGGAAGGGGGGAGGAAAGGGGAAAAAGAGAGAGGAAGGGGGAGAGAGGGGAAAGGGGGGAGAGAGAGGGAAAGGGGGAAAGACGAGAGGGAAAAGGGAAATAGTTAAAGAGGAAAAAAAAAAAAAAAGAATAAAAAGAAAAAAAAAAAAAAAAAAAAGGCAAAAAAAAAATTAAAGACACCAAAAAAACAACACACCCAAACCAACAAACACACACCAAAACAAAACACAACACAAAAATAAAAAAAAAAAATAAGAAACAAAAATAAAAAAAAACACAAACCCCAAAAAAAACAAACATTTTATTATATATATAATATATATATAAATAATTTTAAGGAAAAAAATTTTTTATTCATTTTAAAAAATAAATAATAATAATATATAAAAATATTATATATTTAGATATATATATTAAAAGATAGTTAAAAAAATATATATTATTATATATATATTATTTATATATAATTATATATATAAATATATATCTTTTTTAAAAATATAAAAATATTTAAAAAATAAATAAAATATATATTTTTTATTAAAAATAAAATAGAGAAATAATAGATAATATTAAAAATTAAATAAAAAATAATTTTTTAGTATTAAATTTTAATATTTATATTATATATAATTTTAAATTAAAATATATTTTATATACTAATATAATATAAAATAAAAAAAAAATATAAAAAAAAAAAAACTAAAAAGAAGAAAAAACCCACAAACCCCCAAAAATATTTAAAAAAAAAAAAAAAAAAAAAAGGAAAAAACCCAAAAAACATTATATAATATAAAAAGAATATAAATAAAAAAATTAATTTGGGTTTTGTTGGGTTTTTGTAAAGGGGGTTTTTAATTTTGGGGATTTTTATTAAAATAGATAAAAAATATATAAATTTTTCTTTTTTTTTTTTTAGGGGGGGGGATAAGGAATAAATAATTAAAATATATATAACAAATAAAGATATATAAAAAGAAAATAATAAAAAATATACAAAAAAATAAATAATAATAAAATATAATAAATATAAAATAATTAGAAAATAAAAAAAATAAAAAAAAAAAAAAATAATAAAAAAATAATAAAATAATATAAATAAATTTTTAAAAAATTATATAATTAAAAAAATAATAAGATAAATATATAAAATATAAAAAATTTTTAAAAGTTATGGATAATAATATAATAATATATATATATATATATAATATTTTATATATTTATATTTTTTATTCCCTTTTTTTATTTTTAAAATAATATATATATATATATAATAATATATAATATATAATAATATAAAAATTTTTTTTGGGGTAATATATAATAATATATAATATTATATTATTTTATATATAATAATTCTTAATAAAAAAAATTATAATAATTAAAATATCTATATATATAATATATTTAAAATAATATATATATATATTAATATGTGGTGTTGTTGGTTGTTTTTTATGATGTAAATTAATAATATTTTTAATATATATATAATAAAATTATATATTATATATATAATAAATATTTTAAATAAATATATGAAAAAAAAAAGAACATTTTAATAAAATTTATCAAATAAAATATTAAAATATATATATGATAAAATTAATATTTTATAATATATAGAGAAAAAATATAAAGAATATAAAGGGGGAAAAAGGGGGGGTTTTTTTTGGGGGGGGATAAAGTAACAAAAAAACAAAAACCAAAAAAATTTTAAGGAAAAAAAAAAATTAAATTAAAAAAATAAGTATTTACAAAAAAAAAAAATATATAAAAAAAATAATATAAAAAAAAAATTTTAAAGTGCTTTATTTTTTTTTTGTTTTTATAATATATAATATAAAATATTTAAAATTAAAATAAATAATAATAAAGTAATAATAAGTTTAAATTTAAAACCCTTTTTAATAAATTTATAATTATTAAATTTGTAATTATAATAATTAAAATTATATTGTACCTATATAGTAAATATATTAAAAATAAAAATTTTATATAAAATATTAAATATATTCTTTTTTAAAAATATATAATTATATATATTATTATAAATATATTATTAGATACAATATTATATAAAAAACTATAAAATTATATTAAATATTAAAAAATTACTTTTTGTAATATAGCATATAAAGAATTGCACACATATATAATTTAATGTTCGTAAAATAGGGGTTGTATGTAAAATTATCTTCTTATTGATTTTTGGGGTTGTTGTATAAAAAGAAAAAAACAAACCCAAAATTTCACCTTATATTAAAAGGAAAAAATAATATATTTTATTTAAAATAGATGTTATATATATATATATATAATGTTGTAAAAATAATTATATATAATTAAAAAATATATATAATTAAAGAATAATTAATTAAAAATAATTAACGCACGCACACACAACCCCACCACCACACACACACACATACACAGACACATGAAAATATATATATATATATATATATATTTTAAATAATAATATATATATATATATATATATTATATATATAAATTGTGTCTGGTGTGTTTTTTGGGGTGTTTTTTTTATATATATATATTATATATATAATATATATTATAAAATATATATAAATAATATAAAAAAAATTATTATATATATAAAATTTATA
>NW_023644208.1:5000-8781 GCF_015228065.2 Penaeus monodon | reverse complement strand
CTTTTTTTTAAACCGTTTATAAACTGTTACGGACATATTATGGTTTCTAACACATTCTAGATTACGCAATGCTTGTTTAAGGTAAAAGGTGTGGCCCTCGAAGGTTCATCCAAGAAAAACTATCAAAGAGTAAAACTTGCATTTTGCGCATTCAGATTTTCTTGTCTGTATACACGATTATAAATGTTAAGTTTACACGACCAAAACTTTGCTTGATATAAGTAGTCTTGTTTAGTAAGATATAATAATTGTCGTTGGTTTCTTATCATTAATGCTACGTACTCAAATGCGGAAAAAACACAGACCACGTACAGAAAACACACAAACACACGCGGGCGCACTCACAAAGATACGACACACACATACAGTCACTCACACAGATCCTTTCTCTACGTCCGCGTAAAGTCAGTCGCTAACCTATCTTCTCCCCACTTCTCCAATTACAAGCCAACAAGTAGCCAATTTTCACTGAAAAAATTTAATTTTGGGGAGTAAGAAGAAAAGTACGCAGTACACAGACCTTCCAATATAATGTTCAGACGGTTTGGTCGTTTACACTACTCACTCCGTCTCCTTTCACATTGACTGTACTTACATACTCATAAGAATATCCTTCACCTTTCTTCTTCCAACACACTTGATGCTGATTCGGTAATCTTGCTTATGGGGGTTAAGTGATAGAGTGTATGATTAGCTCAGATCACGCGTGAGCAACCCGGTCAGTGAGAAGGCGAGAAAAAGTGGGGTGAAACCTACCTGGCTTGGTAGGGACGAAGTGAAAGCCAAATATGCCGAAGACGACAATGTAGTGCACCTGGGAGGCTGTAGCTATTGTTCTCCAGGAGACACCTGTTGGGCGCCGCTTCTACCTCGACTTCCGCGACGTCTGGCCTGACACGTCCCGGTACCCTTATCTCTTCCCGGTTTCTCCCCGACCGACTTCGGGAACCGTGCCGTCCTCCTCTCCGCAAATTGCCTGCTGCTGCCAATGACGACGTAGGTGAAACAGGTGCTTTTAGAGGCCCGGGGACAGCAGATATCTACCCATAGATTAGAAGACGAGGCAATACCCGAGAACAGTGTTCAAACTTTCCTGTCTGGTGACCCTTGGCTTCTAGGGTTGGCTTCTAGTGCCCCTCACCCCCTCATAAACACATGCAAACACACTTTTTATGCTTCATCACAAAGTTGTATTTCACAAATGAAAACCCAATTTCGTAAACTAATTTATTTGCAGTTTTGTAAAAGAAAATTATACTGCCCGCTAACTCACCGCCCCCATGAGGGAAGTACCACCCACTTTGGGAACCAGTGCTTAGGAGGCCCAGAAAGTCGAGAAGAGGTGCAGCAAAAATATTGTGCCAATATGAGTCCAGAGACAGGCAATTCTCCACTCTCCGCCCTGGAAGACCGGAGTAGATTGGCCATGATGGTACTCCCTTGGCGATAGTAATGAGACATAATAAAAGTTCTCTTGGTAGAAGGGGTATCTACAGTTATCTCTAACTGGCGGCACCCTGCTTGTGGAAAGTGCTCTTCGTACGGTGTGTGATGTCTTTTGACTGGCTCATGGTTTAAAAAAAACTTTAGGGAGATGTAGCCGAGCGAGATATGTGCCATTACACCTATGCACAAACATTACACTACATGGTAGACGGGTGGTGCAGCTCTCGGAGGGCACTGCATGCTGGAATCAAACTTGTACATATTCTTCTTGCTGTCTTGCACTCTAGGGCAGAAAGGTCCGAGCAGACACTTCCTCTTGAATATGTGTTTAAGAGTTTATTTTAGCGGTGGCTTGTTGCTAATATACCCTTGGTACCCATGACTGATATTATAACATAAGGCAACTTGAAACCATGAAGGACTAAAAGCTTGTTGATTTCAAGAAGAAAATGCCCTAATGCTATAACTTTCGTGATTATTATTCTGATTATACAAAAAGTAAAAGAAACAAGATATTACGGAAATAAATTATTCTCCATATCCCTTCCTGTTTGTTGTGTTTGAGTTATCATCACTATATTATAGTGAAAACAATATAATAATGATAATGGAACTGTTGGGTGAACAAATATCGAGCTGGAATTTTATTGGGTATAACTGCTTATAATTCCCTTTCCTTTCCTTTCCATAACATTTACAAGTTTTTTGCCATTTAACCAAATTGTTCGTTCGTTCGAAAAGCGAAATACCAAATACCACTGTGTTAATTCAAATTCTTTTAAAGTATTTGTGTCATTTGTAAATCAACAATCACGTTTCCCAGCGGTTTTTTTTTTTTTTGGGGGGGGAGGGCGGGAGAAAAAACAGGCGTTACATTAATCTAAAATGTTGACGGCGACCAATTGTGGATTGATTACGTATACCTTGGTTTATACATGTTACACAGATGCTCCATAACTGAACACGGGAAAGAAATGTGCATGTGCATGTGCTATCAAGTCAAACGGTAATGTGTGGAATTGATATGCAAAGAAATAGGGGAAAATAGGTAGCAGCCGGTTATATATCTATCTTTCTACTTTAATTTTCTACTTGTGTATTTTATATTCCTTTATTTCCGAATTCATGAAACTATTTTTTCTTTTAGATAGTGTAAGTTGTACATTGAGACGCATATCATTTCCAATAGTAAAATATGAGTGAAATAGTTGTTTAGATTATTTACTATTGTTTATTAAAAAAAAAAAAAAAAAAAAAAAAAATTAGTCATACTTGAATGTACAAATAAAATAAAAGTTCGATAAGCTTATGGGTAGCCGTTGAATTTATCGGCCACCTGTACAACGAATAATAATGAAAATATAAGTTGTAATAAGGCCAAAGGTAATGATGATTGATGATAATGATTTTAAAAACAAACACTAATAGTAATGATCAACATAATGATGATAATGATGAAGATAATAGTAGTACTAATAATAGTAGTATTAATGACAATCATAGTAATAAAATTATAATGATGGCAGTAATAATAATAACAACAAAAGACTAATAATAATAAATATCAATTATTTGAATAATAATGAATTGATAATGATAAAATAACAAAATCTGAATCAAAACACTGACAATAATCAATCACAGTAACAATAACAATAATAACAGTAAAAAATTAGAAATAATGATAATAATAACACTGTTAAAGATGAAAATACTGATGATAAAAGAATATTATAATCATTCTTATCCTTTTAGGATAATAGTAGTTATAATAATAACAAATTTTCATCAACATATCACAAATCATAATTAATATTATTTGCATTCTCGCTAGAGGAAAATTGTAATCAAATGGTTAGACCTACATAATCTGAACCAGCGAGATTGCCTCAGCAATGGAGGAACACGTAAACACAATCTTTGCCGAAACAAGGGTCGAATCTTGTTAAAATACTCTCTGAATGTGTGGTTTGATATTGTTGCTGTTGATGAAACGCCTCTATTTTGATTGCTGAAGGTTTCCGCTCGAATGGAACAATGGTGATTCGGAACGATTCTTTGAAAGGTATCAATCAACGAAGGAAAACGCAAAATTGAGTTTGCGTAGAAATGAATAGATGCGATTATTCTCCTGCTAAACGATCATGCAGATTCGTGAGTTGGAATTTATAGAAACGTGATTACATAGCATGATTTATTTCTATTATCGTGTGTGTGTGTGTGTGTGTGTGTGTGTGTGTGTGTGTGTGTGTGTGTGTGTGTGTGTGTGTGTGTTGTGTGTGTGTGTGTGTGTGTGTGTGTGTGTGTGTGTGTGTGTGTGTGTGTGTGTCCGTGC